>NW_015390814.1:0-3018 GCF_001527695.2 Protobothrops mucrosquamatus | reverse complement strand
GCTCTTTAGAAGGCCAGATCCTGAAGTTGAAACTCAAATACTTTGGCCACCTAATGAGAAGGAAGGACTCACTGGAGAAGAGCCTAATGCTGGGAAAGATTGAGGGCAATAGAAGAAGGGGATGACAGAGAATGAGGTGGCTGGATGGAGTCACTGAAGCAGTAGGCGTGAGCTTAAATGGACTCCAGAAGATGGTAGAGGACAGGAAGGCCTGGAGGAATGTTGTCCATGGAGTCGCGATGGGTCGGACACGACTTTGCAACTAACAACAACAATAATTGTATTTTTCTTGCTGTTGTAGTTACAAATGGCTAAATGCCATCCTATAAAAAACAGAATGAGAACTGTATAGACAGGACAGGAGACAGCCAAGGCAAATAGCTTCCCAAACAGATGGTTCACAACTGGAGCACTCAGTGCTTATTTTCTGCAAAGTAATTGTGGGGCTAGCAAACTGGGCTGCAGAAATCCAGACAATCAGCAGCAAACAGATACAGAAAATTCTAATTCTACCATTTAGCAGTTGTCCAGAATTTTGCAATCCACATCAGGTAGGCCTGATTTAGGATATGGGCTTTTTCTCTGCAGAAACAAAACTTGCCCCATCCTAAAACATTACATTTTAAGAAGCAACAACTTTGGTATATTAGCAATAGTATTACATGTTCCCACATTCTGGACAGAGAGGATCACTGGTTTGAAAGAGGGATCAAAGAGGCCATTTAGATTAAAATTGAGCATCCCTCTCTTAACAGAGGGGGAGGAATGTGACACTATTTATCTCCTGTTTACAACACAGTCCTTTCAGCAGTTCTAAGAAGGTTCTAAAGCATGGGCGTCAAAATCAATCACGTCAATGACATAGCGTGATGTATCACAATGTTTTTTGCCAATGAGGAGCCGGGGTGGGTGTAGCCTACAGTTTGACACTAGTTTGACACCCCTGTTCTACAGCCATTTGCACTATTCAGGTCACTCTGGGCACATAGATAAACCTCCAAGTAGTCTTTAAAAACTCTCAGAGAGAGTACTAATGACCAGCTGACTGCAAGGAATATAAATTCTTCCATTCTCCACCATTCAGTCAGAACTGATGAGAAGCAAAACATCTTCAAGGAAAAACAAAGAAAGTCCAGTTGCCTTTTGAAAAAGCACTTTTGGAACAACCATGACCTGGATGACTGAGAATCTCCATAGACAACCGTATTACATATTATTCTTTTCTTATCTGTACTGTATTAAGAATAGTTGCACCAATTAAATGGCTCTTTGAGGCAGCTTTATAGCAGCAAGGTCTGGTAAACTTTGGAAGCTCAGGGCTTAGTTAAACTACATGTTCTAGATATAATTGAAGTGGTTAACCCCTAACACACAGGTTTTCCAACTTTTTCAGGCCATGGAATTGTAAGTTAAAAACAAAACCTCCAACCTTCTTTGATCAAGAAGTAAAGCTTTAATGATAGAAAACTGGCTGCCTTTGGGTGATCTTTATTCTTTGCTTAGTCTCTCACAAAACCCCATGAAGTTTTTGAGAAACTCTGCGCTCTGTGTGCAACACCATTTTCAAAACTCTTTTTCAGCCTGTGGATTTCATGTGAGGTTGCTGCCCCATTTATTCTGCAATTCCGAGAGCATCTTGAGACCACACAGTTGAAACTAAGTGGCAAAATATGATTGTATGATTTGAGGCAATTTTTAGCAAATAGAAGGAAGGAAATGAATGCACGAAACCTATGTTAGGCAAAACATATTTTATTTGCTATCGCCGCCTAAAAATGAAAAATGAAGAGGAAAAAACCAGAACAGCACAGAACAAAAAAAAATCTTCAAATTTCTGAGCTCACCGCATCCTTAGATGCAAAAATGTTGTCCGCTACTAATACAGAATAAAACAGCAGCTATTTCATATATTAGCAGTAGTCTGCTTTTAGTATCTGGATTATTAATGGAGTTGGTTTAGTTCTCATGGGGTTGCAGTGAAAACAAAGCCTTCCATTGTAAAATATCAATCGTGGATTTGCTAATCAGATTATATATGTTATCAGCACACTCCAAATTGTACTGCAACAATCCATAGTCCATAATTATAATGTACATAGCCTAAAAAAGAAAAAAATCTCAACAAACCAATGATCATCTAATAGAGTGAAGCATTATAAAGGGGTCTGTCAATACCATCGATAACTATATCCACTGTTCAAGGGGTACATCAGACTACTGGTGGCTTTAACAGTGACATTTCAGAAGAGACCAGTAAGTATGTTTGCACAGTGAAATCCTAAGAGCTCATTGCTTTAGTTTCCTTTCATTTAGCCTGTTATATTAGATTTTGGGTTTTTTAGGTCTACTAAATTAAATACCACACAAAATATGAGTTCATTTGTCATATAACGCAAAGGCGTAGATATCCATGACTGATTTGATAAAACACAACGGGTTGCCTTCAGAAAATACCTTAAATCCCAAATCTTACTACATAAACCACTAAAACTGAGTATATGCAGAGCAGATGTTAAGTGAGCCACGCCCGATTTTACAACCTTTTTTGACACAATTGTTAAGCAAATCGCTGCAGTTATTAAGCGAATCATCCACTAGTTAAGCGAATCTGGCTTCCCCCATTGACTTTGCTTGTCAGAAGCCAGCTGGGAAGATCACATGACCCGGGATGCTGCAACTGTCAAAACACATGCCGATTCTGAAGTGCCTGAAATTTGATCACATGACTGAGGATTCTGTGATGGTCAAAAGTGTGAGGACTGGTTTTAAGTAACTTTTTTTAGTGCCTTTGTAACTTTGTCTCTAAACTAATAATTGCCAGTTGAGGGCTATTTGAATAGTTTTGCTGATCTGGCTGCAATTATTTTTGAATGACTGGTATGTGATTCTGCCTTCTGTTATTTTCCTTATATTTTTCTTTTCCCAATAAACATCCTTTTATAGCTACAGTAGAAACATGATTATGTTGGTTCCAGAAGGGAACTTTTCTACTAAGCCTTCTCCACATGGAAGACTAGC
>NW_015390813.1:73309-96083 GCF_001527695.2 Protobothrops mucrosquamatus | reverse complement strand
AGTTGCCCTGGGGGATGAGCCATTGCCATAACATACTGGCCGTCATTGTTATTATTACCATCTGGAGCCGGGGTTTACCCCCCCCCCCATTTCATCGGACTCTGAACGATTGCTCAGGGGCTTGTTACTCCTGCTGCTAAAGCAGCCCTGAGCTGTTATATACATCTTCGGGGCATCAACCATTGTGACCGGTTAAGTTTGTGCCTGAAAGTCCTGCTTCAACAAGAAGAGCCTGCCACCCATCAATGCTGCATGAGTTCCGGTTGTAAGACATCTCACCGACCTCTAAAGAACATTACCGCAAGGCTGGACAAGGGGGGTTGTGGCTGGGAGGGCCTGGGCATTGGCGGCCTCTAAAGAGGTAGCGCTACAATTGTAATGTATATATATTTTCTTATTTTTCCACATCTGTAACCATTTAATGACACTTTTCTTTTAATCTTATAGACATAGAGGATGGCAATAAAAGCACTCTGGACAGTGAAGAATAACAAGCAACAATGAAAAGGAAAGCAAACTGAGCCACAAATCAAAATATTTTCCATTTCCTTCAGAAAACCACACAATTCTCCTCCTCCTTCAGCAGCTCTTAGAAAAAAAGAGAGAAAATCAAGAAAGATTCCAAGCTGGAATAGGTAGATTATTCAGAACTCAAGGATACCTTACATGAAAAGTGAAGGGAGATCATTTTTCATTCATTAAAAGAAGGAAATATCTGGAAGTCAGTGGAAGAAAAGGTGAGTAGGAAAGTCACGTAGAGCAGAAAGTAATGCAGGCCTCGCCCTGTGAGGAAGAAATCGGATTGCATGAAAGCACCACTAAACAAAGGATTGTCCATATTTTTGACTTCCTCAAGAATATCAGCTGTGGAAAATCTCTGTACTTGTGTCTGTTGTTGGAGAAGCACATATTGCAAATCACAACTGATTATGCACAAGAGGAGCCACACCGGAGAAAAGCCATACAAATCATCCAATTGTGGCAAAAGCTTTAGTCAGAACAGCTCCATCGTGGTTAATGAAGGACCCACACAAGAGAAAAGCCATAAAAGCACTCCTAGTGCAGTAAATGCTTTAGTGAGCATGGCAATGTGGTGATACATCAGAGGATTCACAGCAGGGAGAAAACCTATGACTGTACTGATTGTGTGAAAGTTTCATTAGAAATTCCCATGTCATGAGACACCAGAGGACTCACACAGGAGAGAAACCCTTTGAATGTCCTGATTGTGGGAAAAGTTTCAATGACAAGTCCAGTCTGGTGAGACACCAGAGGACTCACACAGGAGAGAAACCCTTTGAATGTCCTGATTGTGGGAAAAGTTTCAGTAAGAATTATAGCCTTGTGACACACCAGAGGACTCACATAGGAGAGAAACCCTTTGAATGTTTTAATTGTGGGAAATGTTTCAGTCGGTATTCCAACCTGGTGACACATCACAGGATTCACACAGGAGAGAAACCCTTTGAATGTCCAGATTGTGGGAAAAGATTCAGTCACAATTCCAGCTGTGTGAAACACCAGAGGACTCACACAGGAGAGAAACCCTTTAAATGTCCTGATTGTGGGAAAGGTTTCAGTCAGAATTCCAGCCTTGTGAAACACCAGAGGACTCACACAGGAGAGAAACCCTTTGAATGTCCTGATTGTGGGAAAGATTTCAGTGAGAATTCCAGCCTTGTGAGACACCAGAGGATTCACACAGGAGAGAAACCCTTTGAATGTCCTGATTGTGGGAAAAGTTTCAATCAGAATTCCAGCCTTCTGATACACCAGAGGACTCACACAGGAGAGAAACCCTTTGAATGTCCTGATTGTGGGAAATATTTCAGTGAGAATTCCAGCCTTGTGAGACACCAGAGGATTCACACAGGAGAGAAACTGTATGAATGTCCAGCTTGTGGGAAAAGTTTCACTAACAAGTCCAGCCTGGTGATGCACCAGAGGACTCACACAGGAGAGAAACCCTTTGAATGTCCTGATTGTGGGAAATATTTCAGTGAGAATTCCAGCCTTGTGAGACACCAGAGGATTCACACAGGAGAGAAACCCTTTGAATGTCCTGATTGTGGGAAAAGTTTCAATCAGAATTCCAGCCTTGTGATACACCAGAGGACTCACACAGGAGAGAAACCCTTTAAATGTCCTGATTGTGGGAAAGGTTTCAGTGAGAATTCCAGCCTTGTGAAACACCAGAGGACTCACACAAGAGAGAAACCCTTTCAATGTCCAGTCTGTGGATGTTACTTCACTCATAAATCTTCCCTTATTGCACACGAGGAAATCCACATGAGGCAAAAGTTGAAGAATTTAGAAAAGGCTTGAAATTCATTTGTGATCTCCCATTGAAACTGTAATTGAGAAATTGACTATTTGAATTGTGGTCTGAATCTGTTTACTCAAACGTGTCTCAAGACTAGACTTGTAGGTGGAGAGAAAAGGAAAATGGAAAAGGGCTAACTACCAATTTTTGGTTAGCAGCAGCAACTACTGGATATTTCCTTTTGTAAAAGTTGTGGATTTCCTCAAAAAGGCTTCTGGGTGGTTGTTTTGTATATTGATAATATAATTCCCACATGTGGAGTTTCAGGTCTTCTGCCTTGGTTTCCTCCAGATTTTGAGGCCCAGAAGTCCTCAGCCAGCGTAGAAAAGGTCCTCAAGATATAACTGTCATGGGCCTTGCAATTATGCTTGCATGCTGCAACGGCCGTTAAGTGAGACTACTTTCCTAAACTACCTTGATCTCTCTGATGCAGCCATTAATTGAATGTGTCAGTCACTAAGTGGAACACTGGCTACCTCAGGGTTGGGGAAAACTCTTCGAGGCCTAGTGCAGGCCCAGACATTGTTGTAGGCATCTCTAGGCCTCCCCCACCTTGTGCTCTGTTTCCCAACCCTTGTGCCGCCCAGTTCTTTCCCACCCCAGGGTCTCCACAGGCTTTTCCCCCCTCCCACTGGGTCCCTGCACGCCTCACACCCTCCTCTTTCTTTTTAAGATTTCTGATCCTCATGTTGGGGAAGGAGGGGAGGGCATGCATCCCTGGCCCTTGGGACTGTGTCCTGGAAGCAGCCGTTATTTTCAGTGGGCCCTGGCTTTGTCCCTGGGCCATGCGGTGGACTTATGAAAGCGGCTGCTTTTTGGCCATACTGTCACGCAGAAGAGAGACAAACCTCTCTGTTTTGCTACCTAACATGAGAAAAAAAAATGTACAGTTGAAAAGTTTTCATTGCTGATAAGGGAAAAAATGGGTATTTTCAGTGTTGCTATGGACATTAGTTCAGCGGAAGTCGCTCAGAGTTGCCTCAAATGGTGAGATGGGCAGTGATTAAGTTTTATAATGAATGAATTTAATAATAAAAAGATAATGTAAAGCTCATTACCCAATTCTTGCTCAGTGATACATACGGCGGGTTTCTAATATATACAATTGTTAACTTGTAATCTTTCTCTTGTGCAATCTTCATCTCTAAGTAATCTGTTTTACTCAGTTTCCCTTCCCTCCTCATTTATAAATTTAAAATGTCGGTTTCAGTCATACATCAGTCCCGCCACTCTCTGCCTCTGATGACGTGAGCTGCAGTTAGGCTTCTGCCTCTTAATTTATTGTTGCATTGCTATCTGCCCTAGTCCTAAATTCAATGAAAATACAGCAATTCATTAGGCACAGTTTAAAAATTAGAACGGCTAACTGGATATGTTTGGATTGGCATCCTTCTCAGGTTCAGCGATTGTCTTCTCCATCACTGCCAGTCGGACAGAGGGAAATTAGGACATTTCAAACCAGACAACTAAGCTATGGTTTCCCTTTAAAACAGCCATTTGTTTTCCCAGTCGGTTTGTAGCTTTTGAAAATCAAAGAATCACAGAGGATCTCTCTGATTTCCCTGATGATTCTCCAAATTCTGAACCAGATTCGACAGACATCATGGAAGTTCAGGTCCCCATGGATGGCGACAATGAGTAGACACAAATGTTTGAAAAAACTGGGAATTAATTCCTTTAACTTAAGAATATGTCGGCTGCTCAGTCTGAAAGCTGGTCCTGAGTGAGGCACTCAGGGCATTTGAAAGTGCCTGTGAACCCTCTTGGTTCTTCTGGGTCCTGTCCCCCCGATTTTATTTCTTCTTATAAAAGACTGAGAATTTCACAAGTTGTTTAATTAAAATAAACTTCTGTTTCCACTAATGCTTCTGGAGAAACAGAAATGATGGGCAGCTGTAACAAGCCAGAATGGGTTTGTTAAGAATGTGATGCCAGACAAGCATTATTGCCATTTTTGATGAAGTAACTTAATTAGTGGATTTGCAAAATGTTTTGGAGATAGTAGACTTGGACGTCAGCAAGACATTTGACCAGGTAGAGCGCAAGTTAACTTTTTTGTAAGATAGAACAACATGGGATAGACAGAAGCAGCCCTATGTGAATTCGCAATTGACTGACCAACCACACTCAGCAGGTATTCATCAATGGAACTACATCTACATAGAGAGAAGCATACAGTGGGGTACCTCAAGGTTCAGTCTTGGGCCCAGGACTCTTCACCATATTCATAAATGATCTAGAGGAGGGGATAGAAGGGGAACAAATGAAATTTGCAGATGACACCAAGATGGGGGAAGAGCCAATACTTTAGAAGATGGGCTCAAGATCCAGAAGGATCTTGACACATTTGCGCATTGGGCCAAGAAAATGCAGCTCAGTGGTGAATAAACTAAGGTCCTATACCTAGGTAGGAAAAACGAAAAGAACAGGAATAGAATATGTAATATCTGGCTCAACAGAGGAATTTAGGTGTCCTAGTGCAGGGCTTTTCAACCAGTGGTTCGGGTACCACCTGTGGTACATTGGCACCTGGCAGGTGGTACGCAACCATCCTAGAAAAGTAGCAGGGGAGGGGAATGAGTTGAACCGGTGGCAGCACCGCACAAGCCTGAGCAAGAGATGGCTGGAGCTGCAGGGCTGTCAGGGCTCAGCGGAAGCGCCAGGATCAGTGCCGCTTTCCAGCTGATCGGCACTTCTTCGGGACTGTCAGGGCTCAGCGGAAGCGTCAGGAGCTCAGCGCTGATCCTGGTGCTTCTGCTGAGCCCAGAAGAAGTGCCAATCAGCTGGAATGTTGCAGCATCTCCAGGGTCTTGTGATTTACATTCAGATGCTTGGCAACTGATTCATATTTATGACAGTCACAGTGTCCCAGGGTCTTGTGAAGTGACCAAAACCTGCTGCAACCACCCAGCAGACGGGAATAAAAACCAAACACCCCCTCACCCCACCCCCGCTGCCAATCCTCAACAGAAATGCTCACAACAATGAAAACCTCGGACAGGAGGAAGAGCGCAGCCGGGCGGGCAGGCAGGTGTCTTGCTCAGCTGTAGCTTGGGGGGCACTTTTTTCAGTGCCATTATAACTTCGAACAGTCACTAAGCGAACTGTTGTAAGTCGAGGACTACCTGTACTTTATCACTTTTTTCCTTTTTTTGGTCATCAAGTTTTTGACACCTTGCTAGGCGACTGGTGGTACTCGGATGTTGCCATATCCTAAAAGTGGTACAATGGGTGAAAAGGTTGAAAAGCCCTGTCCTAGTGGACCGGTAGGAGCAGGAAATCTGCTGCAGCTTCCCCTCCCTCCCAAGCCAATGTAGTCGTAGGTTGCATCAACAGAGGGATAGTGTCAAGACAACAAGAAGTGATAGTACCACTTTACACCACACTGGTGTGTCCACATTTAGAATACCGCACCCCGTTCTGGTCCCAGGATTCAACACATGTTGAGGCCCTAGAAAATGTGCAGAGAAGGAGAAAGATCATAAATGGTCTGGACGCTAAATGACAAACAGTTGAGAGAGTTAGGTATGTCTAGGCCAGTGATGGTGAACCTTTTAGAGACTGAGTGCCCAAACTGCAACCCAAAACTCACATGCATCGTCTAGTGCCGGGTGGGTGTGGCCCATTGGGTGGGCATGGGTGCAGTGGTAACGGCAGACTGGGTGGGATTAAAAAGTTCAATCAATCAATTCCAACTTTGCAAGAACTTTTTTTTCCCCACGATAAGTTGAAATTGACTGATTGAACCTTTTTTTTTTTTTGCACATGGCAGCGGAGGCCTAAAGTGAAAAGGTTTTATAAAACCCAGCTGAAGGCCTAGGACTGGGGTGACCATGTGCAGAAAGGAAAAAAAAAGGTTCAATCAGTCAGTTTCAACTTCTTGGGGGGGAAAAAAAAAAGATCTTCCAAAAGTTGCAATTGATTGATTGAACTTTTTAGTCCCACCCAGTCTGCCGTTACCACTGCAGCCACGCCCACCCAATTGGCCACACCCGCCCAATGGGCCACACCCACCCGGCACTGGAGAATGCATAAGTGGGTTTTGGGTTGCAGTTTGGGCACTCAGTCTCTAAAAGGTTCGCCATCACTATCCTAAACCCTTGAGAGCCGCATTAAATAAATCATAAAGATTTCGGGTATAGAGAGCTTTTGATCTCCACTGAGAGTCACCCCTAGGAAAGCTGGTTGTATAATTGTGTAAAACTGTCATGAACATTTGGGGCTCAGCACATAACTAATCTTCTAATCTAATCTAACTAGCATCACATTTCACAAGGCTATTGCAAAGGTCAGTTGCTAGAAGTCAGAAACGACTTGATAGCTTTTAGTCAGGGGGGAAATCGTGCAAACGCCTTAGGCAGAGACGAGACAAGCGTGTTTTTCGCCTCCTATCCGTGGGGAAAAAGGCAACATCTGTGCTTATCAAGCTGACAATACAGTAGGCGGCATCTGTGGCTGACTTTAAAGGAGTTAAAACCATCGAGTACTATATTGCTAGAAAGGAGGGGAGGAGAGGGGTGTGTAGGGAGGATTTATGGGGCATGTTTGTTTCCTGGTTAAGGAGGCTTTCTGTTCTCTGGATTGTAATGACTCTCCCCTCGCCCTTAGGGAGGATTTTGTGCTCTTCCCAGATTGAAGCAGCAGCTGGAAGGTGAGTGGAGGGCAGGTCGGAGGAGAAGCCGGGAGCAAGCGGGGCTGTTTGGTTTCCTCCACGGCGTCCAAGCAGAGAAGCAACTGGGCTGAAGCATCTCAGCTGCTGCTGCTGCATTTTCCTTCCCTCCCCAACTTTTACGTCCACTGGTGCNTGTGTCCACATTTAGAATACCGCACCCCGTTCTGGTCCCAGGATTCAACACATGTTGAGGCCCTAGAAAATGTGCAGAGAAGGAGAAAGATCATAAATGGTCTGGACGCTAAATGACAAACAGTTGAGAGAGTTAGGTATGTCTAGGCCAGTGATGGTGAACCTTTTAGAGACTGAGTGCCCAAACTGCAACCCAAAACCCACATGCATCGTCTACTGCCGGGTGGGTGTGGCCCATTGGGTGGGTGTGGCCCATTGGGTGGGCATGGCTGCAGTGGTAACGGCAGACTGGGTGGGATTAAAAAGTTCAATCAATCAATTCCAACTTTGCAAGAACTTTTTTTTCCCCACGATAAGTTGAAATTGACTGATTGAACCTTTTTTTTTTTTTTGCACATGGCAGCGGAGGCCTAAAGTGAAAAGGTTTTATAAAACCCAGCTGAAGGCCTAGGACTGGGGTGACCATGTGCAGAAAGGAAAAAAAAAGGTTCAATCAATCAGTTTCAACTTGTTGGGGGGGAAAAAAAAAAGATCTTCCAAAAGTTGGAATTGATTGATTGAACTTTTTAGTCCCACCCAGTCTGCCGTTACCACTGCAGCCATGCCCGCCCAATGGACCACACCCGCCCAATGGGCCACACCCACCCGGCACTGGAGAATGCATAAGTGGGTTTTGGGTTGCAGTTTGGGCACTCAGTCTCTAAAAGGTTCGCCATCACTATCCTAAAACCTTGAGAGCCGCATTAAATAAATCATAAAGATTTCGGGTATAGAAAGCTTTTGATCTCCACTGAGAGTCACCCCTAGGAAAGCTGGTTGTATAATTGTGTAAAACTGTCATGAACATTTGGGGCTCAGCACATAAGTAATCTTCTAATCTAATCTAACTAGCATCACATTTCACAAGGCTATTGCAAAGGTCAGTTGCTAGAAGTCAGAAACGACTTGATAGCTTTTAATCAGGGGGGAAATCCTGCAAACGCCTTAGGCAGAGACGAGACAAGCGTGTTTTTCACCTCCTATCCGTGGGGAGAAAGGCAACATCTGTACTTATCAAGCTGACAATACAGAAGGAGGCATCTGTGGTTGACTTTAAAGGAGTTAAAACCATCGAGTACTATATTGCTAGAAAGGACGGGAGGAGAGGGGAAGCGCCCAGGAACTTCCTCTTCCTGATCACTAATCGGAGGAAGATGGTGTGTAGGGAGGATTTTGTGCTCTTCCCAGATTGAAGCAGCAGCTGGAAGGTGAGTGGAGGGCAGGTCGGAGGAGAAGCCGGGAGCAAGCGGGGCTGTTTGGTTTCCTCCACGGCGTCCAAGCAGAGAAGCAACTGGGCTGAAGCATCTCAGCTGCTGCTGCTGCAAATCCCTTCCCTCCCCAACTTTTACGTCCACTGGTGCTGCAGGCTGTTAAACTGGGGGCTGCGATTTTCTGCTGGTGGGAAGATTTCAAAAGTCTCCTTCAAGTGAAGGTTGATTCTTTGGGAATGGCTCCCCTCCAGACGTTGTGAGTGCTGCATCACTGGAGGTTTTTAAGAGGAGACGGGACAGCCATTTTCAGAAATAGTAATAGGGTCTTCTGCCTGAGCCTCCAAGGTTCCTTCCAACTTTAATTTTTTATTATTACATTTGATTAGTGCTTAATAAACATCGTGTTGTCTGGTCCAATTTGTTTGCTTAATAATACAAGTTACATTCTTAGTGTCTATACCCCTTTTCTCCAACCATTGAGGAAATAAATTCCATGTTTGAAAATATTCTGTATCTTCTTTCTCTTTGATCCTCAACGTAAGTCTCTCCATTTCAGCACAGTCCAATATCTTCTTGATTATCTCTTTGTCTAGTGGTGTTTCTTCATTCTTCCAGTGCTGAGCAAATACAATCCCTGCTGCTGTTAATACATGCAATGTTAAATATACACTTGGTTTATTAAATTTTTCTGATATTATACCTAATAAAAAGAGTTCAAGTTTAAAATCTACATGTTTCCCTAACATCTTTTCTAACCAAGTGTGTCTTTTGACCCCATTTTTTTTTCTTTAACACAAGGCCACCACATATGGTAATACAAACCAGGTGTTTGATTACATTTCCAACATTTACTGGACATATTTTTAAAGATTTTTGCTAATCTAGCAGGTGGCAAATGCCATCTATAGAACATTTTATATCAGTTTTCTTTATAAGAAGTTAATTTAATTTTTTACATCCCTGGTTTAGGTGTTGTCTCCAATGGTTCTTCTGTGATAAATACTAAGTCATCTGCAAATGCTTGTAATTTATAGCTTTTGTCTTTAATCTCCATTCCTTTAATTTCTGGGTCTTGTCTGATGTTCCTCTTCAAAACTTCCAATGTCAATATAAATAGCAATGGGGATAAGGGATATCCTTGTCTTCTGCCTTTCTTTATGTTAAAATTCCCTGTGTAGCCCCCATTTACAATTACCTTTGCTGTTTGTTTATGATATATTGTCTGAATTAATGTATCTTGAAAGCATTTATAGAACTCTGCAGGTAGTCCATCCGGTCTTGCAGTTTTATCATTTTTTTGTCTTTTTATAGCTTTCATCAGTTCCATCATTGTTATTTTTTCATTTAGCATGTTTTTAAAGTTTTCTGGAATTTTTGGTAGATTGGCTTTTTCCATATATTGTGTTGTTTTTTTTCCAGAGAATTTTTTTTTTCTATATCAAATAGTTTTTCATAATATTCTTTAACTATTTTTATTGCCTCATTTTGGAGTTGCACATCTCCCTTCTCATCTTGCAATTTGTTTATCAACTTTTTCTCTCTTTCTGTTTTCAATTTATAAGCCAGCCATCTTCCCGGTTTATTTGCATTTTTGAAAAAAAATGTTTTGCTCTTCCGATTTGTTGAGCCAACTCTTCTTACTTTATTAGGTTTAGTTTATGTTTAATTATCTCCATTTGTCTTTTAAGATTTTTTTTGTGGATCTTTTTGAAGTTCTAGCTCCAATTTTTTAAACTCTTCCCTTAGCATTGTACACTGTGGCTTTTTCTCTTTATTCTTTTCAGCCGTATAAGTTATAGCTAATCCTCTGAAGTATGCTTTGGCTGTATCCCGTATGTACTGGAGCGAAGTGTTTTCTTTTTTATTTTCTTTGAAAAAGAATTCCATTTCCTTTACTGCTCTTTCTGAAATTCTTTCTCCTTTAATAAGAGTTGATTCCATGTCCACCTTGATTTCTTCTTTACTCCTGTCCAACTCAGCTTTATCAGATTATGGTCAGCCCAAATATTGGATTCTATCTCAACCTCATGTATATTAGTTCTTTTTTCGCCCCAATATTTTATTAAGTTTTATCGGGGTAGGGGAAAACAAGGATTGTTATGGGTAGTGGGATTCGGGATAGGGTTCAGGGATGGGTTTAGGGTGGGAATGGGTACAACAATGGGGTTACCCCCAATAACATTCCATGCTTTAGCAAGTAAACTATCGTCCAGGTACAAGTATTCAACAGGGTTAATATAATAATAAGTACCTGTGGTGAACAAAAATAGCAAAGATTATAAGACATATCAATTAATCAGAAAAGAAAATCAATCATCTTAATAAGTTTCAGTTTTCATTAACTCATTTTGCTAACCATTGATAAAAGTTTTCCTATGTTTTATAATAGACTGAGTCTTCTTTCTCTTTAATCTCTAGCGTTAATCTGTCCATTTCTAGGATTTTCCTAATTATAATCTCATCAGATGGTACATCTTCGTTTTTCCAGTATTGGGCAAATGCTATTCTCGCAGCTGTCAATATATATAATATTAAATACTCGTTCTCTTTCCCATAATTAGATTCTAGTATTCCT
This sequence comes from Protobothrops mucrosquamatus, assembly GCF_001527695.2. Taxonomy (NCBI): domain Eukaryota; kingdom Metazoa; phylum Chordata; class Lepidosauria; order Squamata; family Viperidae; genus Protobothrops; species Protobothrops mucrosquamatus. The sequence continues at coordinate 85,131 of NW_015390813.1, read as the reverse complement.
AACAGAAACAATTCTGGCCTAAATTCTATCTGTATTTTAGTCATCTTTTCCAGCCATGCATGAATCTTAAACCAATATTTCTTTGCACTGGGGCATACCCACCAGATATGATAATAAGTGCCTGGCTTTTGTTTACATTTCCAACAGTTATTTTAAGTATTTTTAAACATTTTCGCTAATTTTACTGGTATCATATGCCATCTATAAAACATTTTATACAAGTTTTCTTTATATCAGATTGCTTTAGTTAATTGAATATTTCTATCCCATAATTTTGCCAGTCTTCCAAGTCTATAGAATATCCAAAGTTGTTTGCCCAAACTATCATTGTTTCTTTTACTTGTTCTTCTTCCATCTTCCATTTTAGCAGAAATCTATAAAGTTTCTTAATCAAGTTTTCATCTGTTTTCAAGAGTACTTGATCAAATTCTATCTGTTCTTTATAAAATCCCACTGTCTTTAAATCTTTCTCATCTCTTGTTTTAATTTGTAAGTAAGGCCACCATGATAAGTCAATACCTTGTTGTTGTAAATCTTGCCTATCTTTAACTTTTCCATCAATATCTTTATAGGTGATGAGTTTATCATAATTAATTAATTTAATGTGGTATGGGAAAAATAAAATACATAGATATTTTCAACACCATGCTATAAGGAATGTACTCCTTTTAGAATGGGAGAGAATAAAACAAAAAAATTATATTAAAATACCAGATGTATATTCGTTCTTAATTTAGGGGGCCCCTTTCATGGATTACTGCCTTGTGGCGAAGGGGCTTGCGTAATTCAATGAAGCTATGAGCTATGCCATGCAGGACCACCCAAGACGGACAGGCCATAGCAGAGAGTTCTGACAAAATGTGATCCACTGGGGAAAGAAATGGCAACCTACTCCAGTATCTTTGCCATGAAAATCCCATGGACAGTACCAAAAGGCAAAAAGATATGACGCTGGAAGATAAGCCCCTCAGGTCGGAAAGTGTCCAATATGCTACTGGGGAAGCGCAGAGGGCTAGTACTAGTAGCGCCAGAAAGAATGAAGCGACTGGGCCAAAGCCGAAAGGACACTCAGCTGTGGATGCATCTGGTGGTGAAAGGAAAGTCTGATGCTCTAAAGATCTTTTCTCCACAGGAACCGGGAATGTAAGATCCATGAATCAAGGCAAACTGGACGTGGTCAAACAAGAGATGACAAGACTGAACATAGACATCTTAGGAATCAGCGAACAACCACTAGTGCTGAAGAGGATGAAATTGACCGGTTCTATGAAGCCGTACAGCACCTTATAGAATCAACACCAAAAAATGATGTCCTTATCATCATGGGGGATTGAAATACTAAAGTAGGAAGCCAAAAGATAAATGGAATAACAGGCAAGTTTGGCCTTGGAGTACAAAATGAAACAGGGCACAGGCTGATAGAATTTTGTCAAGAGAATACGATGGTCATAGCAAACACTCTTTTCCAACAACCCAAGAGACAGCTCTACACATGGACATCACCAGACAGTCAACAGAGAAATCAATGTTCTATCCCAGCCTATAGCCGTCCTTGTTAAAGGCACAAGGACCAAACCCCTGTTGAGATAATAGGCTGGAGACTTAAAACAAAACAAACCCCTTTTTAATATGGGTGACAAATCTGCCAAATAGTCCAGAAACAAAAGCAGCAAAACACAATCCAAATGTAGGAAATTGTCCACACAAAACACGATGCAAACAGAAAAGTAGTCACCGGCAAGACTAACAGAACATGATCCCATGAAGTACTTTGCAACGGTTGCCTTCAGCAACCAGCCGGTACCGCCCACACCTTCCCTTTTTATACAGCAGTCCCAAGGCGTTGCCTCTCAGTGCCTTCTCCTTTTCCCCTGGAGTTGTCGTATTGACTGCTGCTGATCTGCTCTCGCTAATTGCCGGCGTGTACGAGCATCAATCAGCATGTCCATCAGGTGTGAGTCCTCCAAGTCTGACTCATTCATCAGGAACACAACTGGAGGGCCCAGGCTCTTCATCAAACCGTGAGTCTTGTAATTCATCAGAGCCTCCCTCTGACCCTGATGGCCTTTCAAATGCCTCCTCCACCTCCTCCTCAGATTCCCCAGACTCAGCTGTTGGGAACACAGGCTGGCTCTGCAGCCAAAGATAGAGAAGCTCTATACAGTCAGTAAAAACAAGACCAGGAGCTGACTGTGGTTCAGATCATGAGCTTCTCGTTGCAAAATTTAGGCTTAAATTGAAAAAAGTAGGGAAAAACACTAGGCCACTCAGGTATGAACTAAATCATATCCCTGATGAATATACAGTAAAATATACAGTACAGTAGAGGTGACAAATAGATTTAAGGAATTAGATCTGATAGATAGAGTGCCTGAAGAACTATGGACGGAGGTTCGCAACATTGTACAAGAGGTAGCAACTAAAACCATCCCAAAGAAAAAGAAATGCAAGAAAGCAAAATGGCTGTCTGAGGAAGCTTTGCAAATAGCTGAGGAAAGAAGGGAAGTGAAAGCCAAGGGAGAAAGAGAAAGATACACCCAATTGAATGCAGAATTCCAGAGAATAGAATAGGGAGAACCAGAGATCTCTTCAAGAAAATTGGAGATATGAAGGGAACGTTTCATGCAAAGATGGGCATGATAAAGGACCAAAGTGGCAGGGACCTAACAGAGGCAGAAGAGATTAAGAAGAGGTGGCAAAATTACACAGAAGAACTATACAAGAACAAGCTTAACGTCCCTGATAACCACGATGGGGTGGTTACTGACCTCGAGCCAGACATCCTAGAACAATGGTGGCGAACCTATGATACGCATGCCAGAGGTGGCACTCAGAGCCCTTTCTGTGGGCACGCATTCTATGCCCTGGAGATGGCAACTGTCCCTCTTCAACCAGCCGCCCGTTAACTCACCGCAGTCCCACATGGCTGGATGCATCCCAGCACCCATGTGCTCGCTGGCCTCTGTGTGCAGGGGCTGATGGTGTCAGGCAGCAGCCACCCCGGCCCCTGCCTCATCTTGCCCTGTGATAATGGCACCCCCGCCCTGCCTCGCCTTGCCTCACCTCACCCCGCAGGATGAGCCTCCTGTCCACCGCCCCACCTGCCAGGACCCCCTGGATCTCCCCCAACCCTGCCCGGCCTCCACAGGCGACCCTCCCCACGAGTAACATTGAGGTGATCATGCCCACCTTGGCCACACCCACCCAGTCTGCCATGACCACCACAGCCACGCCCATCCAGTGGGCCATGCCCACTTGGCACCCGGCGATAAATAAGTGGGTTTTGGGTTGCAGTTTGGGCACTCGGTCTCTAAAAGGTTCGCCATCATTGTCCTAGAATTCTCACCATTTTCTTGCCTATCTTAACTTGTCTTTCTATACTGTTTTTTATGGCACTATTTTTGATAGGTTGCTCTGTTTTTTCCCTTTGTGTAAAGACAGATGCAAAAAACGAGTTAAATAGTTCTGCTTTCTCCCTATTCCTTGTCACCTTCTTGCCACTTTCACCCACTAATGGACCAATAATTTCCTTCACTTTTTTCTTGTTTTTTACATGTTGAAAGAAGCTTTTTTTGTTATTTTTGACTTTGGTTACAAGCCTTAGTTTATTATGAGCCTTAGCTTTCCTCACTTCATCTTTGCAGGCTCGGGCTATTTGTGTCATGTGTCTGATTAACGAAACACTTAAAAGGACTTTCAGGCATATTTTTTCCTAAAAGCATTTATTAAGGTTACAGAGACGTCAGTACGGCATGGTGGAAATGCTTAGATCTGGATCCTTTTCCGTTGTACATACATTCCAAGCATTTTTCCCTGCCTCTATTTTGGGGTCATGGTTCACATCTTCCAATTAACTTGGAAGATGTGATTTACTTCTGGTTTCTTTTCCCCGGGCTTTCACTGTTGCCTGATTTAACTATAAAAATACCAGACCTGCATATTGTCAAAGCAAGAATATACAGTATTTGCAGCATTGACATCCGGGCCCCCCTTACAAAAAGGACAGATCCTGTAAAGCAAACCAAAGCATATGTTAAGGGTTATCTTTCGGTTTGTTGGGGTGTTTCACATGAAACCTTTTGACCAATTTATTAGCCTTTACTTCACTGGATTTCACCCAGGTGGCTTCGGATAACGAGTATCCCTTCCATTGTACTAGATACTGCAATTTCCCTCTATTTCGAGGGGGGACACAGCATACATTCTCGGTCGTGGGAGTTTGGCTCCTGGCACCAGTTCGATGGAGCAGTCATTGGGTCTGTGAGGGGGTAGGGCATCACATTCTTTTTCACTAAAAACCTCTGCCAGGTCCCGGTATTCATTGGGGATGACTGGTTCGCACGGAGGCGGTGAGGCGGCCATGTGCGCTCGCTCATTGGGTGGCCTAAGGTGCCCTGCAACATCCGTTGACTCAAGAGGGGGATTAGGCCCTATAGGCAGTCTCACAGTTCTCATTGCTTTCTCCCACCAGATGAATGGTTTCCATTTGTCTAACCAGGCTAACCCTAGAATTACTGTCTCAGTCATTTTTGGAGCCACCAGGAAGCAAATAAACTCCCAGTGTGCACCTATTTCTAGGCGTAAGGGCTCAGTTAATTGTGTGACAAGAGTCCCTCCCATCAGGGAGCCATCGGCTTGCTCAAACCTCACCAGTTCGGAAAGCTGTTTTGCCCGTATGCCCATTTTCATTGCAAACTGCCGACTAATAATGCAGCGGGTGCATCTAGTATCAATTAGCACATTTAAGTCCATTTGTGCCCCAGACCTTTGGTGTACGCGCTTGGCTGAGGAGCCAATGGGGCGAAGCTACCATCTGTGGGATTATGACTGTTGATATTCTGACTTAGTTATGAGCCTCTCTTTCCAATTTCTATATTTGTCCTTTTTATCTTTCAATTTAATCTCTCTCTTTCTAGTTCTTCCTTTTTTTCCTATTTTACTACTTTTGTAATCTAATTTTTCATTCACAATTGCGTTAAAGCCTCCTACTAAACAAATATTTTGATATTAAATTTCCAATATTTTCCTGTGTAGTTTTTGATAAAATATTTCTTTTTTATTGTTTGGTGCATATATTGCTATTATCAACATCTTTTTTTGATTTATTGTCATTTCCAACATTAAAATTCTTCCTTCTTCCTTCAAGGTCCCTTCGAACTCTATTATTCTGTTATCCATCAGTTAAAGCCGCCACATCTCTAAAATTAGCTCAAAAGCTTTGATTGTGAACTATTTTGGGACAATTTTTCAGCTTGAAAGACATAGATTTTCTCCATATATACTTTTGTAGGAGTGTGTATCTGTATTTCTCTCTCTATGCGTATATCTGGAATTATATAATCTATCCCCAACACTTCCAGATGTATTTGATGATAACCTTTTGTATTGCTAAGGATTTGTGATTGACCGAAGTCAACAAGAAATTTTACCCAAATCAACAACTGAATTTGATTGAATGGATATTTGAACATGGATGTCGGTAGTATTCCATGTATCAGATGAATCATAAACAATGTAAAAGATTATTCTATCATTGTGGCATGTTTGCTTTTTTATTGTAATGTATACAGTTTTTATAAAAATTAAGTTACACTTTTCTTTAAATCTTATAGAAAAGAGGATGGGAAGATGAACCCTCAGGACAGCTAAGAATAACAAGCAACATTGAAAAGGAAAGCAAATCAAGCCAGAAATCAAAATATTTTCCATTTCTTTCAGAAAACCACACAATTCTCCTCCTCCTCTAGCAGCTCTTAGAAAAAAACAGAGAAAACCAAGAAAGATTTCAAACTGGAATAAGTAGATTATTCAGAACTCAAGGATACATTACATGAAAAGTGAAGGGAGATTCTTTTTCATTCAATAAAAGAGGGAAATATTTGGAAATCAGTTGGAAGAAAAGGTCTGTTGGAAAGTCACGTAGAGCAGAGAGTCATGCAGGCCTCACCCTGTGAGGAAGAAAACGGCTTGAATGAAAGCACCACTAAACAAGGGATTGTCCATATTTTTGACTTCCTCAAGAATATCAGCTGTGGAAAAGCTCCGTACGTGAGTCTATTATTGGAAAAGCACGGATTCCAAATCACAACTGATTATGCACAAGAGGACACAAGAGAAAAGCCATAAAAGCACTTCTAGTGCAGTAAATGCTTTAGTGAGCATGGCAACGTGGTGATACATCAGAAGTTTCACAGCAGGGAGAAAACCTATGACTGTACTGATTGTGTGAAAATTTCATTAGAAATTCCCATGTCATGAGACACCAGGAGAGAAACCCTTTGAACGTCCTGATTGTGGGAAATGTTACAGCCAAAATTCCAGTCTGGTGACACACCAGGGGGGACTCACACAAGAGAGAAACCCTTTGAATGTCCTGATTGTGGGAAAGGTTTCAGTCAGATTTCCAAGCTGGTGATGCACCAGAGGACTCACACAGGAGAGAAAAACTTTGAATGTCCTGATTGTGGGAAATGTTTCAGTTGGAATTCCCAGCTGGTGATACATCAGAGGATTCACACAGGAGAGAAACCCTTTGAATGTCCTGATTGTGGGAAAGGTTTCAGTGAGAATTCCCACCTGGTGAGACACCAGAGGACTCACACAGGAGAGAAACCGTTTGAATGTCCTGATTGTGGGAAAAGTTTCAGTGAGAATTCCAGCCTTGTGAAACACCAGAGGAGTCACACAGGAGAGAAACCCTTTGAATGTCCTTATTGTGGAAAAAGTTTCAGTCGCTATTCCAACCTGGTGACACACCAGAGGACTCACACAGGAGAGAAACCGTTTGAATGTTCTGATTGTGGGAAAGGTTTCAGTGAGAATTCCCACCTGGTGACACACCAGAGGACTCACACAGGAGAGAAACCCTTTGAATGTCCTGATTGTGGGAAAAGTTTCAGTTGCTATTCCAACCTGGTGAGACATCAGAGTACTCACACAGGAGAGAAACCCTTTGAATGTCCTGATTGTGGGAAAAGTTTCAGTCAGAAATCCAGCCTGGTGAGACACCAGAGGACTCACACAGGAGAGAAACCCTTTGAATGTCCTGACTGTGGGAAAGGTTTCAGTGAGAATTACAGCCTTGTGTCACACCAGAGGATTCACACAGGAGAGAAACCCTTTAAATGTCCTATCTGTGGGAAAAGTTTCAGTGAGAATTCCAACCTGGTGACCCACCAGAGGACTCACACAGGAGAGAAACTGTTTGAATGTCCTGATTGTGGGAAAGGTTTCAGTGAGAATTCCAGCCTTATGACACACCAGAGGATTCACGCAGAACAGAAACCTTTTGAATGTCCTATCTGTGGTAAAAGTTTCAATCACAAATCCAGCCTGGTGACACACCACCGGACTCAAACAGGAGAGAAACTCTTTGAATGTTCTGATTGTGGGAAAGGTTTCAGTCACAAATCCAGCCTTGTGATACACCAGAGGACTCACACAGGAGAGAAACCCTTTAAATGTCCTGATTGTGGGAAAGGTTTCAGTGAGAATTCCAGCCTTGTGAAACACCAGAGGACTCACACAAGAGAGAAACCCTTTCAATGTCCAGTCTGTGGATGTTACTTCACTCATAAATCTTCCCTTATTGCACACGAGGAAATCCACATGAGGCAAAAGTTGAAGAATTTAGAAAAGGCTTGATATTCATTTGTGATCTCCCATTGAAACTGTAGTTGAGAAATTGACTATTTGAATTGTGGTCTGAATCTTTTTACTCAAACATGTCTCAGGACTAGACTTGTAGGTGGAGAGAAAAGGAAAATGGAAAAGGACTAACTACCTATTTCTGGTTGGCAGCAGCAGCTACTGGATATTTCCTTTTGTAGAAGTTGTGGATTTCCTCAAAAAGGCTTCTGGGTGGTAGTTTTGTATATTGATTATATAATTCCCACATGTGGGTTTTCATTCTTCTACCTTGGCTTCCTCCAGATTTTGAGGCCCAGAATTCCTCAGCCAGCGTAGAAAAGGTCCTCAAGATATAAATGTAATGGGGCTTGCAATTATGGTTGCATGTTGCAACAGCCGTTAAGTGAGACTTCTTTCCTAAACTACCCTGATCTCTCTGATGCAGCCATTAATTGAATGTGTCAGTCACTAAGTGGATCATTGGCTACCTCAGGTTGGGGGAAGCTCTTTGAGACCTAGTGCAGGCCCTGGTTTGCCTGTTGGCTGTTTTAGAGGGAAATCTCTAGGCCTCCCCCATGCTGTGCTCTGTTTTCCAACCCTTGTGTCGCCCAGTTCTTTCCCACCCCAGAGTCTCCACAGGCTTTCCCCCCCTCCTACTGGGTCCCTGCACGCCTCACACCCTCCTCTTTCTTTTTAAGATTTCTGATCCTCATGTTGGGGAAGGAGGGGAGGGCGTGCATCCCTGGCCCTTGGGACTGTGTCCTGGAAGCAGCCGTTATTTTCAGTGGGTCTTGGCTTTGTCCCTGGGCCATGCAGTGAACTTGTGGAAGTGACTGCCATTTGGCCATAGTGTCACGCAGAAGAGAGACAAACCTCTCTGTTTTGCTACATAACATGAGGAAAACAAATGTACAGTTGAAAAGGTTTCTGTGATGCCCTACCCCCTCACAGACCTAATGACTGCTCCATCGAACTGGTGCCAGGAGCCAAACTCCCATGACCGAGAATGTATGCCATGTCCCCCCTCGAAATGGAGGAGATGCAGTGATACGTGAACAAAAACCTAGCGAGGGGGTTTATCGAACGAGCCAAATCTACCGTGGGAGCCCCTGTGTTGTTCAAAGAGAAAAGAGATGGGTCTCTTCATCTCTGCGTAGACTATAAGGGTCACAACGCTGTGAGTGTGGAAAATAAATACCCCCTCCCCCTCCTGAAGGATTTATTAACCCATCTGGCTAAGGGGAGTGTCTTCACTAAATTAGACCTGAGAGAGGCATATTACCGGGTGAGAATAAAAGAGGGCGACGAGTGGAAAACTGCCTTCAACTGTCCTATGGGGAGCTATCAGTTCAAAGTCATGCCATTTGGATTACAGGGGGCCCCAGCTGTATTTATGCAGTTGATTAATGAGGTCCTACATGATCACTTGTACAAAGGGCTTTTGGTGTATCTTGATGACATCCTGATATACAGCACGAATATGACTGATCACATAAAGCTGGTGAGAGAAGTGTTAAAGAAACTATTGAATGCCAAGCTTTATGCCAAATTGTCGAAATGTGAATTTCACCAAATCCGATTAGATTATCTTGGCTACAGAATTTCAGTTCTTAGCATCAACTTCGTTGTGCCTGTGCTGACACTTTGTAACAATAAATTACTTTTAGGAAAATCAATGCCTGGAAGTTCTTTGAAGTGTTTCATTAGCCGGAACCATAACAGTTTCATTGTTGATAAGGGAAAAAATGGGTATTTTCAGTGTTGTTATGGACATTAGGTCAAGGGAAGTAGCTCAGAGTTGCCTCAAACGGCGAGATGGGCAGTGATTAAGTTTAATAATGAATGTATTTAATAATAAAAAGATAATGTAAAGCTCATTACCCAGCTCTTGCTCAGTGATACATACGGGGGTTTCTAACATATTACAATTGTTAAGTTGTAATCTGTCTCTTGTGCAATCTGCATCTCTAAGCAATCTGTTTTACTCAGCTTCCCTTTCCTGCTCATTTATAAATTTAAAATGTCAGTTTCAATCACACATCAGTCCCGCCACTCTCTGCCTCTGATAACGTGAGCTGCAGTTAGGCTTCTGCCTCTTATTTTATAGTTGCATTGCTATCTGCCCTAGTGCAGGGTGTCCCTCTAAAAAGGTTAGCCTGGTGATCAGTTGGCCATGTGCTTTGGTGGGATATTCTATTCTTCTCTTTTGTTTTCTTTTTTAAAATGTATTTTAGAAATATTTCTTCTACCATGTATTGACAGTCTTAGCCTTAGTCTTAGCTCCACATTTTCTGGACCCTGCTGCATATATTTCCCTCTCTGTGACCTAATGATTTCTGTGACTTCTGTACAAGAAAATTTACAGATGTTCATGGCATTTAACACTTAGCAGATATACATTGTCCTCCTTCAGGAATGATGCTGGCATGCTGGGTGCCCTTGGATGCAGCCCTGGCCAGCAGAAGTTGCCTCCCCTGGAGGATCTGACCTGATGGGATTGCCATGGCCTAAATCCTTGGAAGCCCCAGGAAATCGGTCATAAAGATTTGGGATGTAGAGAGGTTTTGATCATCACTGAGAGTCACCCTTTACAAAGCTGATTCTGTAATTCTGAGAAACGGTCATGAACTTTTAGGGCTCAGCACACAGCTAATCTTCACAAGCTAAGTAGCATCACATTTCACTATTTCACTTGGATCAGTTGCAAAGATCGGTTGCTAGAAGTCAAAAACGATTTGAAAGCTTTTAATCAGGGAAAAAAATCTTGCAAACGGCTTAGGTAGAGATGAGAGAAACATGTTTTTTTTTTTTTTGCCACCTATCCATGGTCAAATAGGCAACCTCTGTGTTTAGAAAACTGAAAATGTAGCAGGTGGCATCTGTGTTTGAGTTTAACGGAGTTAAAACCATCGAGTACTGTATTTCTAGAAAGGATGGGAAGAGATGAGAAGCGCAGAGGAACTTCCTCTTCCTGATCACTCATGGGAGGAGGTTGATGTGCAAAGTGTCTTTTGTGCTCTTTCCAGGGTAGAAGCAGCAGCTGGAAGGTGAGTGGAGGGCAGGTCGGAGGAGAAGCCGGGAGCAAGCGGGGCTGTTTGGTTTCCTCCACGGCGTCCAAGCAGAGAAGCAACTAGGCTGAAGCATCTCAGCTGCTGCTGCTGCTGCAAATCCCTTCCCTCCCCAACTTTTACGTCCACTGGTGCTGCAGGCTGTTAAACTGGGGGCTGCGATTTTCTGTTGGTGGGAAGATTTCAAAAGTCTCCTTCAAGTGAAGGTTGATTCTTTGGCAATGGCTTCCCTCCAGACATTGTGAGTGCTGCGTCACTGGAGGTTTTTAAGAGGAGATCGGACAGCCATTTGTCAGGAATGGTAATCGTGTCTCCTGCCCGAGCAGAGTATTGGACTAGAAGACCTCCAAGGTCCCTCCCAACTCTGTAATTCTATTATTCTTTCTGTTTTCTTGGCAACAAGATGGACTGAAGGTGCCACTGATTTTTATGGGATTTTTTTTTTACTTCGATGTCCTGCCAATAAGCATGGTATTTCCTACTGGTGCCCCATCCATGAATTAACCAGTTTCAACCGTTCTTAACCCAGCACTTCTTAAAAATAGCTACTGAAGAGCTTTTGGGATGTTCAGTTTGTTTAAATAGTCATCGCTTATCACTTGTTTCCTGAGCCTGGCATTGTAAGAGCAGACTTACGCCTGGTAAAACAAATTAGTGGTCATTGTAGCACCTGTTCAGTGACCTGAACGTCAGCAGTTCCTGTCGTTATGAAAGTGCCGGAAAGAGAAATGCACCAATTTGGTTTCTGCCAACTGTTGCACATTTATGATGGTTGCAGTATCTCACACTCATGATTCCCGTTTGTGACCTTCCCAACTAGATTCTGACAGGCAAAATCACTGGGGATGCCGGCAGGAAGTTACAAGTGAAATTACCTTTAACAACCCACGTGGATTTGCTTTACAACTGCAGAGGAACAGATGTAAGTTGGCACTCTCATGTGACATCATGCTTCATGATCTGACTGCTTAGTGACATAAAAGCCTGTTCCAGTTGCAGTCAGTAAGTGAGGACTGCTTGAATTGGGATGTCACCAGAGTAGTTGTGGGCAGTATTTTCTCCTCTTATTTGCAGCTGAGGACTTTTATGAGCAAAACTGGTGCTTTAAATCTTGCAAAGGCTTTA
>NW_015390813.1:70952-72613 GCF_001527695.2 Protobothrops mucrosquamatus | reverse complement strand
TAACTTTTATGAAGGATTTGCTATTAGAATAGCAGTTATAAAGAAGAAAAGTGAAACACGTAGAAAAAACGAGATATATAAAAATTATCACCATCTCAGTTAATACTTAGTTGGGTAACCTTTAGCATGAATTATACTGTCTCATCTCCAGAACCAAACGCCTGCCGACAAAGACCACCTGAAAACTGAATTACACACACTCACAAACGTATTAATCTCCCAATGGATTCCAAAGAAATACAATTACCAACCTAATCCAAAGGGAAACACCCCCAAGAACCGAGACTTAGAACAGTACAATGACATCGCCCTCCTCCCCTACATCAAAGGCATCACAGATAAAATCAGCAAAGTTCTCCACAAACACAATATCAAGACAGCCTTTGGCACCAACCAAAAAATAGCCAACATCTTAAGAAACCCGAAAGACATGATCCAGCTAGAAAACCAAGGAGTCTATGAAATACCATGCAAAATCTGCCCAGCCACATACATTGGACAAACTAATAGGAGAATAAATGCACGCATCGCAGAACACAAGAACGCAGTCAGAAAAGAAGAAAAAACTTCCTCTTCAAGCACCTTAAAGCTACTGGACATGAAATTAATTTTGAAGGAACCAAACTAATCTCCAAAACTGAACACCACAACAAGAGAATAATTATGGAAACCATCGAAATAGAAAAATACTCCCACAACATGAATAAACGTGACGATAATTCCCGCCTACCAGACATCTGGAAACTAGCCCTAATCAACAAACGAGTCCCAGCCACGAAAACCGACACCAGACCCAGAACAACACAGTACGCCACCACCATTCACCCTCACCAGACTCAAACCCAAACCCAATCCCAAACCCATCCCTCAGACGAAATGCAACCACCATCCAGAAGCCAAACCACGACGACATCACCAGCTGCTGCACCTCCCTCCGACCCCCACACAAAGCACACGCCATGAACTCAGAGCTAGACTGCAAACTCGGAGCCAAACCAAAGCCCGGTATGTTACATCACAGCCTTCTGCTCTGGACATCACATCACAGAACTCAGGAGATTACAACACTAAAGCTCAGGATGTTACAACACAGCCAACCACCCAGGATGTTGCAACACAGAACTCAGGATATCACTACACCAGATCTCAGGATGTCATCACACAGCCCATTACCCAGGTCGTTACAACACAAAAGACTAATAAGCACACAGCCAGCACCTCAACTACTCAGAATGTTACGAAACAGCCGAACAATCAGCAAACAATAACTCCAACACAGCTGTTCTGTCCCCCGTCCGACTCACACCCCCCAACCAGTCAGCCGAGGGCTGAAAAACTGCTCAGCACAGCCAAATTCAAATGAACACTTGGCAGCAACTTCGTGGCTGCCTGCCAAAGCCTTTACTTGATAATACAAAACAAAACAAAACATACGATAAGTCCAGGATAAATTGCCGGAGTGCTTGCAACAGGATATTCAGCAAAATTGTCCGTCACAAGAGTTTCACACGCCACACCCCTTGCTTATATAGCCAGTGGGGTGTGGCCCAGTGACTCAGCTGAAATCTCTGGCACGGCATTTCAGCTGCTGCGCACGCTTGTCCCTCCGACGCTGGCGTGGATCCAGCCAAGACGTATCCTCTTCGGAGTCCGATACACCT
>NW_015390813.1:61275-69386 GCF_001527695.2 Protobothrops mucrosquamatus | reverse complement strand
GTTCAGCTGAAGAAGCGATGGGGGGGCGTCCGGGAGCTGCTGCCTCCCGTTCTGCTCCCCCTCCATGCCCGTTCGGCTGAAGAAGCGATGGGGGGGCGGGCGGAGAGCTGCTGCCTCCCGTCCTGCTCCCCTTCCCTGCCCGTTCGGCGCCATCTGCCTTTCATTCTCTCTCTCTCTCTCTCTCCTAACCTGGAGGGAGAGGGAGAGAGAGAAAGAGGAAAGAAAGAGAGGAGAGAGGAAAAGAGAAAAAGTGGAAAGAGAAAGAGGAAAGAGAAAGAGGGGAAAGAGAGAGAGAAAGTTAGAGGAAAGAGAGGAAGAGAAGAGAAAGAGGAAAAAAGAAAAAGAGAAAAGAGAGAAAAAGAGAAAAAGAGAGAAAGAAGAGAAATAGAGGAAAGAGAGAAAGAGGAAAGAGAAAGAGAGGAAAGAGGGAAAGAGAAAGAGAAAGGGGAAAGAAAGAGAGAAAGAAAGGAAAGAGAAAGAGGAAAGAAAGAGGAAAGAGAAAGAGAAGAAAAGAGGAGAAAGAGAGAGGAAAGATAAAGTTAGAGGAAAGAGAAAGGAGAGGAAAGAAAGGAAAGAGGAAAGGAAGAGAAAGAGAGAGGGGAAAGAGAAAGAGAAGAGAGGAAAGAGGGAGAGAAAGAGAGGAAAGAGAAAGAGAAAAAGGAAAGAGAGGAAAGAAAGAGAAAGAAAGCAAAAGGGAGGGGAAAGAGAGAAAAAGAAAAAAGATTGAGAAAGAGAAAGGAAAGAAAGAGATGAAAGAGAAAGGAAAGAGAAAGGAAAGAGAAAGAGAAGGGAGGAAAGGGAGAGGAAAGAAAGAGAAGAGACAGAGAGGAAAGAGAGAGAAAGGAAAGAGAAAGAAAAGAGAGGAAAGAGAAAAAGAGGAAAGAGGGAGAGAAAGGAGAGGAAAGAGAAAGGAAAGAGAGAAAGAAAGCGAGGGGGAGAGGAAAGAGAAAAAGAGGAAAGAAAAAAGATTGAGAAAAGAGAGAGGAAAGAAAGAGGAAAGAGGAGAAAGAGGAAAGAGAAATAAAGGAAAGAGAGAGGAAAGAGAGAAAGAAAAGAGAAAGGAAAGAAAGAGGAAAGAGAAAGAAGAAAGGAGAAAGAGAGAGGAAAGAGAGAAAGTTAGAGGAAAGAGAAAGAGGAAAGAGAAAGAGAGAGACAGAAAGAGAGAAAGTTAGAGGAAAGAGAGAAAGAGGAGAGAGAGGAAAGAGAGACTCTTTTGACATCTAAAATGAAGATAACACTGCATATATCCTTTTTTACCTTTATTTTAAATATACACACACAAACACACATACACACATACCTATAATAAAGGTATTATAGGTATACACACATACCTATAATAAAGATAAAAAAGGATACATACAGTGTTATCTTCATTTTAGATATCAAAAGGGTTTTGCGGCTTCCAGTTTTAGAAAGAAAGAGGAAAGAGAGAAAGGAAAGAGAAAGAGGAAAGAGAGAGACAGAAAGAGGAAAGAGAGAGAAAGTTAGAGGAAAGAGAGGAAGAGAAGAGAAAGAGGAAAAAAGAAAAAGAGAAAAAGAGGAAAGAGAAAGAGAAGAGAAATAGAGGAAAGAAAGAAAGAGGAAAGAGAAAGAGAGGAAAGAGGGAAAGAGAAAGAGAGAGGAAAGAAAGAGAAAGAAAGGAAAGAGAGAAAGAGGAAAGAAAGAGGAAAGAGAAAGAGAAGAAAAGAGGAAAGAAAGGAGAAAGAGAGGAAAGAGAGAAAGTTAGAGGAAAGAGAAAGAGGAGAGGAAAGGAAGGAAAGAGGAAAGGAAGAGAGAGAGGAAAGAGAAAGAGAAGAGAAAGAGGAAAGAGAGAAAGAGGAGAGAGGAAAGAAAGAAAAAGAGAGGAAAGAGAGAGAAAGGGAGAGGAAAGGGAGAGAAAAGAGAAAGAAAGCAAGAGGGAGAGGAAAGAGAAAAAGAGAAAAGAAAAAAGATTGAGAAAGAGAGAAAGGAAAGAGAAAGAAAGGAAAGAGAAAGAGAAAAGAGGAAAGGGAGAGGAAAGAAAGAGAAGAGAAAGAGGAAAGAGAGAGAAAGAGGAAAGAAAGAAAAGAGAGGAAAGAGAAAAAGGAAAGGGAGAAAAAGGAGAGGAAAGAGAAAGGAAAGAGAAAGAAAGCGAGGGGGAGAGGAAAGAGAAAAAGAGGAAAGAAAAAAGATTGAGAAAAGAGAGAGAGGAAAGAAAGGAAAGAGAAGAGAAAGAGGAAAGAGAAATAAAGGAAAGAGAGGAAAGAGATAAAGGAAAGAAAGAGGAAAGTGAAAGAAGAAAAGAGAGGAAAGAAAGAGGAGAAAGAGGAAAGAGAGAAAGTTAGAGGAAAGAGAAAGAGAGAAAGAGGAAAGATAAAGAGACAGAGAGAGGAAAGAGAGAAAGAGAAGAGAAAGAGAGGAAAAAGAGATCCTTTTGACATCTAAAATGAAGATAACACTGCATATATCCTTTTTTACCTTTATTTTAAATATACACACACAAACATACACACACACACATACCTATAATAAAGGTAAAAAAGGATACATACAGTGTTATCTTCATTTTAGATAGCAAACGGGTTTTGCGGCTCCCAGTGTTTTAGAAAGAAAGAGGAAAAGAGAGACAGAAAGAGAGGAAAGAGAGAGAGAAAGTTAGAGGAAAGAGAGAAAGAGGAAAGAGAAAGAGAAGAGAAAGAGAGAGAGGAAAGAGAGACCCTTTTGACATCTAAAATGAAGATAACACTGCATATATCCTTTTTTACCTTTATTTTATATATACACACACAAACATACACACACACACACACATACCTATAATAGAGGTAAAAAAAGGATATATGCAGTGTTATCTTCATTTTAGATATCAAAAGGGTTTTGCAGCTCCCAGTGGTTTTTTTTCGGTGGGAAACGTGTCCAAGTGGCTCTTTGAGTGTTTTGGGTTGCCTACCCCTGCCCTATACTATACCTGTACATTTGGTTTTTCTTGCCTAGATGTAGAACCTTGCTTTTTTCACCATTGAATTTCATTTTGTTAGATAGGGCCCAGTGTTCAAATGTAGAACCGTTTTTCACCATTGAATTTCATTTCATTTTCTTAGATAGCGCCCAGTGTTCAAGTCTGTCCAGATCCTCCTGTATCCTAAGCCTGTCTTCTAGTGGATCATATTGCAGGTAGATAGGCTGTCTGGGGGGGGGGGGACATTTACGCCATAAATTACAACACGCTACACAGGAAGTTCTTTGTATGCCATCTTTAATTCCTGAATGAAAAGGGAATCAATAAAATATACCTTGCGGTTCTTTTATTCCAGATTCCTCCATGCAACACAGCTCAGATCCAATAGCTGAAATGGCCACTATCCCCATCCAAAACCTACGAGATGTACACTAAAAACGGCAGTGCAGGGTGTCCCTCTAAAAAGGTTAGCCTGGTGATCAGTCGGCCATGTGCTTTGGTGGGATATTATATTCTTCCCTTTTGTTTTCTTTTTTAAAATGTATTTTAGAAATATTTCTTCTACCATACATTCACAATCGCCCCCTCTTTCTTACCCCATTTTGGAGACCTTGCTGCATATTTTTCTCTCTGTGACCTAATGGAGACTTCTGTGCAAGCAAATTTACAGAACTACATGGCATTTAGCATTTAGCAGATATAGGTTGTCCTCCTTCAGGAATGAAGCTGGTATGCTGGGTGCTCTTGGATGTAGCCCTGGGCAGCAGGGGTGAAGTTGGCTCCCCTGGAGCATCTGGCCTGCTATGTTCTAAAACCTGGAGAGCTACATTAAATAAGTCATAAAGATTTCGGGTGTAGAGAGGTTTTGATCTCCCTTGAGAGTCAGCCCTAGGGAAGCTGATTGTGTAATTGTGTAAAACCTGTCATGAACATTTGGGGCTCAGCACATAGCTAATCTTCTAATGTAACTAATCTAACTAGCATCACATTTCATTAAGCTCTGTTGCAAAGGTCGGTTGCTAGAAGTCAGAAACGACTTGATAGCTTTTAATGGGGGGGGACCGTGCAAACGCCTTAGGCAGAGATGAGACAAGTGTGTTTTTCGCCTCCAATCCACGGTCAAACAGGCAACATCTGTACTTAGCAAGCAGACAATACAATAGGTGGCATCTGTGTTTGAGTTTCAAGGAGTTAAAACAATAGAGTACTATATTGCTAGAAAGGAGGGGAGGAGAGTGGAAGCGCCGAGGAACTTCCTCTTCCTGATCACTAACCGGAGGAAGATGGTGTGTGGGGAGGATTTTGTGCTCTTCCCAGATTGAAGCAGCAGCTGGAAGGTGAGTGGAGGGCAGGTCGGAGGAGAAGCCGGGAGCAAGCGGGGCTGTTTGGTTTCCTCCACGGCGTCCAAGCAGAGAAGCAACTAGGCTGAAACATCTCAGCTGCTGCTGCTGCAAATCCCTTCCCTCCCCAACTTTTAAGTCCACTGATGCTGCAGGCTGTTAAACTGGGGGCTGCGATTTTCTGCTGGTGGGAAGATTTCAAAAGTCTCCTTCAAGGGAAGGTTGATTCTTTGGGAATGGCTTCCCTCCAGACGTTGGGAGTGCTGCATCCCTGGAGGTTTTTAAGAGGAGACTGGACAGCCATTTTCAGGAATAGTAATAGGGTCTCCTGCCTGAGCAGTGGGTTGGACTAGAAGATCTCCAAGGTCCCTTCCAACTCTTGTTATTTTACATTTTTTTAAAACTAATTTTCTATTATTACATTTGATCAGTGCTTAATAAACATTGTGTTGTCTGGGCCAATTTGTTTACTTAATAATACAGTTTACATTCTTAATGTCTTCCTCTTTTCTCCAACCATTGATGAAGTAAATTCCATGTTTGAAAATATTTTGTATCTTCTTTCTCTTTGATCCTCAATGTAAGTCTGTCCATTTCAGCACAGTCCAATATCTTCTTGATTATCTCTTTGTCTAGTGGTGTTTCTTCATTCTTCCAGTGCTGAGCAAATACAATCCCTGCTGCTGTTAATACATGCAATGTTAAATATACACTTGGCTTATTAAATTTTTCTGATATTATACCTAATAAAAAGAGTTCAGGTTTAAAATCTACATCTTTCCCTAACATCTTTTCTAACTAAGTGTGTCTTTTGGCCCAATTTATTTTTCTTTAACACAAGGCCACCACATATGGTAATAAAGGCCAGGTGTTTGATTACATTTCCAACATTTACTGCACCTATTTTTAAACATTTTTGCTAATCTACCAGGTGGTAAATGCCATCTATAGAACATTTTATATCAGTTTTCTTTATAAGAAGTTGCCATGGTCAATTTATAATTTCTTTCCCAAAGATTTTGCCATTTCTGTAATTCTCGTATCTTTTCTCTCATTTTCGCATCTTTATCATAGCTCGATATTCTCCATTTACAATTAGTTTTGCTGTTTTTTTATGATATATTGTCTTAATTACATTTATAAACTTTTTTCCAAAATCTGTGAATTTAATGGTTGTGTCATAAATTGCCAGCTTACATTATGAAAAGCTTTTTGAACATCTAAAAATATTACTGCTGTATCTGGACAGCCTGGACAGCCATTTGTTTGAAATGGTGTAGGGTTTCCTGCCTGAGCATCCGGTTGGACTAGATGACCTCCAAGGTCCCTTCCAACTTTATTATTATTAGTATTATTATTATTATTATTATTATTATTATTATTATCATCATCATCATCATCATCATCATCATCATCATCATCATTATTATTATTATTATTATTATTATTATTATGTGTTTTCCTGGGTGCATTTCATAGTATTCTAATAATGTATCTAAAATAATCCTTAAGTTGTGTTTTATTTGTCTTTTTGGTAAAAGTCCAATTTGATCTGGATGAATAAATTCAATCAAAAATCTTTTCAATCTCTCTGCTATTATTGATGCAAAAATTTTGTAAGCCACATTCAATAGTGATATTGATCTATAATTTTTTTATCTGTAATAAATCTGAGTCGTCTTTTGGTATTAAGGTAATATTTGCTTCCATCCATGTATTTGGTAATTTAGCCTCTAATAGTACCTCATTACAAGCTTCCTTCATTGGAGAAATTAATATATATCTTGAAAGCATTTATAGAACTCTGCAGGTAGCCCATCCCGGTCCTGTAGTTTTATCATTTTTATTGTCTATAGTTTTTCATAATATTCTTTAACTATTTTTTTATTGCCTCATTTTGGAGTTACACATCTCCCTTCTCATCTTGCAATTTGTTTATCAACTTTTTCTCTCTTTCTTTTTTCAATTTATAAGCCAGCCATTTTCCCAGCTTATTTGCATTTTCAGGAAAAAAATCTTTTGCTCTTTTCATTTGTTGAGTGAATTCTTCTGACTCTATTAGGTTTAGTTTATGTTTAATTATCTCCGTTTGTCTTTTAAGAGGTTTTTCTGTGGATCCTTTTGAAGTTCTAGCTCCAATTTTTGAAACTCTTCCCTTAGCGTTGTACTTTGTTTCTTTTTCTCTTTATTCTTTTCAGCCATATAAATTATAGCTAATCCTCTGAAGTATGCTTTGGCTGTATCCCATATGTACTGGAGTGAAGTGTCTTCTTTTTTATTTTCTTTGAGAAATAATTCCATTTCCTTTACTGCTATTTCTGAATTTTTTTCTCTTTTAACAATAACAATAATAATAACAATAACAACAACAACAACAATAATAATAATAAAGTTGGAAGGAACCTTGGAGGTCATCTAATCCAACACCCTGCTCAAGCAGGAAACCCTATACCATTTCAGACAGATGGCCATCCCGTCTCTTCTTAAAAACTTCCAGTGTTGGAGCATTCACCGCTTCTGGAGACAGGTTGTTCCACTGGTTAATTGTCTGGCATGATCTGTTTTTGACAAACCCATATTTTTCTATCTTATCTAGTAGTAGGTTGTGATCTACTTTATCAAATGCCTTACTAAAGTCCAAGTAAATTGTATCCACAGCATTCCTCTGATCCACTAATTTTGTCACTTGGTCAAAGAATACAATAAGATTTGTCTGGCATGATCTGTTTTTGACAAACCCATGTTGGCTTTTAGTAATGACTTTGTTTGCCTGTAGGTGTTCGCTGATTCGTTGTTTGATTATCTTTTCCAAAATCTTCCCAGGTATTGAGGTCAGGCTGATAGGTCTGTAATTTCCTGGGTCCATTTTCTTTTCCTTTTTTGAAGATGGGAACTACATCAGCTCTTTTCCAGTCCTCCAATAGTTCCCCAGTGCTCCAGGATCTTTGAAAAATATAGTTCAATGGTTCTGAGATCACATCTTCTAGTTCCTTTTAAGAGGTTTTTCTGTGGATCCTTTTGAAGTTCTAGCTCCAATTTTTGAAATTCTTCCCTTAGCGTTGTACTTTGTTTCTTTTTCTCTTTATTCTTTTCAGCCATATAAATTATAGCTAATCCTCTGAAGTATGCTTTGGCTGTATCCCATATGTACTGGAGTGAAGTGTCTTCATTTTATTTTCTTTGAGAAATAATTCCATTTCCTTTACTGCTATTTCTGAAATTTTTTCTCTTTTAAAAACAACAACATTAACAACAACAACAACAACAACAACAACAACAACAACAACAATAATAATAATAATAATAATAATAATAATAATAATAATAATAATAATAATAATAATAATAAAGTTGGAAGGAACCTTGGAGGTCATCTAGTCCAACCCCCTGCTCAAGCAGGAAACCCTATACCATTTCAGACAGATGGCCATCCAGTCTCTTCTTAAAAACTTCCAGTGTTGGAGCATTCACCGCTTCTGGAGACAGGTTGTTCCACTGGTTAATTGTTCTAACTGTCAGGAAGTTCTCCTTAGTTCTAGGTTGCTTCTCTCCTTGATTAGTTTCCATCCGTTTCTTCTTGTCCTGCTATCATGTCCTCCCTCATCCTTCTCTTCATTAAACTAGACCACGGGTCGGCAACCCGCGGCTCTGGAGCCGCATGCGGCTCTTTGAGCCCTCTCCTGCGGCTCCGGAGCCTCCTACTCCCCCTCCCCCTCCCCCTCCCCCCCTTCTTCCTCCTGCCCCCCCCAGGCCTCACTCCCGGCTGGGCCGGCGGGGGCATTGCTCCCTGGGCCGTCCCCAGGCCACCGAGCCGGCTATGCGTCTCCCCAGGCCGGGCCGGGCGGCAGTCC
>NW_015390813.1:53930-58801 GCF_001527695.2 Protobothrops mucrosquamatus | reverse complement strand
GACGATTCCGGATCTCCTAGCTTTCCGCCGCGCCCTCAAGACATGGCTTTTCCAGCAAGCGGGTCTGGCCTAGGGTGAATTTTAAATAGGGACAATTTTAATGATTTTAATAAGACACAGCGACTAATATTTGTTTTTAATTGGTTTTTATTGGGGATAATGTTTTATACTGTTTTAAAATGCTGTGAGCCGCCCTGAGTCCTGTGGGGAGAAGGGCGGCATATAAGTCCAATAAAAGTGAAAGTGAAAGGGATTACTCTTTGTCAGAATCCACATTGCCCATCTCTAAGGGAGGAAGTTAAACGATTTGGTAGGTGAACTGGTTCTGTTAGTAAAGGGGGGGGAGCTGAAGAGAAAAAGAGGGAGAGAGAGAGAAAAGAGAGAAAGAGGAAAGAGAAAGAGAGAGGAAAGAAAGAGAGGAAAGAAAGAAAGAGAAAAGAAAGGGAGAGGAAAGATAAAGAGGGAGAGGGGGAGAGAGAGGAAAGAGAGAGGAAAGAAAGGAAGGGAAAGAAAGGGAGAAAGTGGAAAGAAAGGAAAGAAAGAAAGAGGGAGAAAGAAAAGAGATGAAAAGGGGGAGGGAGAGGGGGAGAGAGGAAAGAAAGAGAAAGAAGGAGAAAGAGGAAAGGAGAAAGAGAGGAAAGAAAGAGGAAAGAGAAAGGACAGAAAGAGAGAAAGAGAGAAAGAGAAAAGAGAAAGGGAGAGGAAAAAAAGGGAGAGGGAGAGGGGGGGAGAGAGGAAAGAAAGGAAAGAGGAAAGAAAGATAAAAGAGAAAGGGAGAGGAAAGAAAGGGGGAGGGAGAGGAGGAGAGGAAAGAAAGAGAAAGAGAGGAAAGAAAGAAAGAGAAAAGAAAGGGAGAGGAAAGATAAAGAGGGAGAGGGGGAGAGAGAGGAAAGAAAGGAAGGGAAAGAAAGGGAGAAAGTGGAAAGAAAGGAAAGAAAGAAAGAGGGAGAAAGAGAAGAGATGAAAAGGGGGAGGGAGAGGGGGAGAGAGGAAAGAAAGAGAAAGAAGGAGAAAGGAAAGAGGGAGAAAGAGGAAAGAAAGAGGAAAGAGAAAGGACAGAAAGAGAGGAAGAAAGAGAAAAGAGAACGGGAGAGGAAAAAAGGAGAGGGAGAGGGGGAAAGAGAGGAAAGAAAGGAAAGAGGAAAGAAAGAAAAGAGAAAGGGAGAGGAAAGAAAGGGAGGGAGAGGAGGAGAGGAAAGAAAGAGAAAGAAGGAGAAAGAGGAAAGAAAGGGAGAAAGGAAAGAAAGAAAGAAAGAAAGAGGGAGAAAGAAAAGAAAGGGAGAGGAAAGAGGGAGGGGGGAGAGGGGAAAGAAAGAGGAAAGGAAAAAAGGAAAGAAAGAAAGAGGGAGAAAGAGAAAAGAAAGAGATGAAAGAGGGGGAGGGAGAGGGGGAGAGGAAAGAAAGAGAAAGAAGGAGAAAGGAAAGAAAGGGAGAAAGAAAGAGAAAGGAAAGAAAGTGAGAAAGAGGGAGAAAGAAAAGAGAGGGAGAGGGAGGGGGGAGAGGAAAGAAAGGAAAGGAAAGTAAAAGAAATGGAGAAACAGAAAAGAGAAAGGGAGATGAAAGAAGGGGAGGGAGAAGGGGAGAGAGGAAAGAAAGAAAGAAGGAGAAAGAGGAAAGAAGGAGAAAGAGGAAAGAGAAAGAGGAGAGAAAGGGAGAAAGAGAAAAGAGAAAGGGAGAGGAAAGAGAAAGGGAGAGGGGGAGAGGAAAGAAAAAGGAAAGAGGAAAGAAAGAAAGGGAGAAAGGAAAGGGGGAAAGAGTAAAGAGAAAGAGGAAGGGAGAAAGGAAGAAAGAGGAAAGAGAAAGGGAGGGAGAGGAAAGAGGGAGAGGAAAGAGAAAGGAAAGAGGGAGAGGAAAGAGAGAAAGGGGGAAGTGCAAGTGCCTCTCTCTCTCTCTCTCTCTCTCTCTCTCTCACTCACACACACACACACAGAGTGGGGGAAGAAGACTGGCAGACCAAGAGCAGAAAGAGGGAGGGAGAGGGGGAGAGGGAGGGAGGGACAAAGAGAGAGACCCTTTTGACATCTAAAATGAAGATAACACTGCAAATATCCTTTTATATATATATATAATAAAGGTAAAAAAGGATATATGCAGTGTTATCTTCATTTTAGATATCCAAAGGGTTTTGCGGCTCCCTGTGTTTTGTTTTCGGTGGGAAATGGGTCCAAGTGGCTCTTTGAGTATTTTGGGTTGCCTACCCCTGTACTAAACAAATACTTTGATATTCCTTTTCCAATATTTTCAGGTGTTTATTGTTTGGTGCATATATTGCTACTATCAACATATTTTTTTGATTTATCATCATTTCCACCATTAAAATTCTTCCTTCTTCCTTCAAGATCCCTTCCAACTCTGTTATTCTTTTATTCCGTCACTTAAAGCTGCCACATCTCTAAAATTAGCTCAAAAGTTTGACTGAAACTATTTTGGGACATTTTTCCAGGCTTGAAAGACTAGATTTTCTCCATATACACACTTGTAGGTCTGTGTCTATATTTCTCTCTGTATGCATATATCTGGAATTATATAATCTATCCCCAACACTTCCAGATATATTTGATGATAACCCTTTGTATTGCTAAGGATTTGTGATTGACCGAAGTCAACAAGAAATTTTACCCAAATCAACAACTGAATTTGATTGAATGGATATTTGAACATGGATGTCGGTAGTATTCCATGTATCAGATGAATCATAAACAATGTAAAAGATTATTCTATCATTGTGGCATGTTTGCTTTTTCATTGTAATGTATACTATTTTTCACACCTTTCACCATTTTATAAAAATTAAATTTACACTTTTCCTTAAATCTTATAGAAAAGAGGATGGGAAGAAGAGCCCTCTGGACAGCTAAGAATAATGAGCAACATTGAAAAGGAAAGCAAACCGAGCCAGAAATCAAAATATTTTCCATTTCCTTCAGAAAACCACACAATTCTTCTCCTCCTCTAGCAGCTCTTAGAAAAAAAGAGAGAAAACCAAGAAAGATTTCAAACTGGAATAAGTAGATTATTCAGAACTCAAGGATACATTACATGAAAAGTGAAGGGAGATTATTTTTCATTCAGTAAAAGAGGGAAATATCTGGAAGTCAGTTGGAGGAAAAGGTGAGTAGGAAAGTCACGTAGAGCAGAGAGTCATACAGTCCTCGCCCTGTGAGGAAGAAAACGGCTTGAATGAAAGTACCACTAAACAAGGGATTGTCCATATTTTTGACTTCATCAAGAATATCAGCTGTGGAAAAGCTCCGTACTTGTATCTGTTGTTGGAAAAGCACAGATTACAAATCACAACTGATTATGCACAAGAGGAGCCACACAGCAGAAAAGCCATAAAAGCACTCCTAGTGCAGTAAATGCTTTAGTGAGCATGGCAACGTGGTGATACATCAGAGGATTCACAGCAGAGAGAAAATCTATGACCGTACTGATTGTGTGAAAGTTTCATTACAAATTCCCATGTCATGAGACACCAGAGGACTCACACCGGAGAGAAACCCTTTCAATGTCCTGATTGTGGGAAAAGTTTCAGTCAGAATTCCCACCTGGTGTCACACCAGTGGACTCATACAGGAGAGAAACCCTTTCAATGTCCTGATTGTGGGAAAAGTTTCAGTCAGAATTCCCACCTGGTGTCACACCAGTGGACTCACACAGGAGAGAAACCCTTTGAATGTCCTATCTGTGGGAAAAGTTTCAATCGCAAATCCAACCTGGTGACACACCAGAGTACTCACACCGGAGAGAAACCCTTTCAATGTCCTGATTGTGGGGAAAGTTTCAGTCACAAGTCCACCCTGGTGTCACACCAGAGGACTCACACAGGAGAGAAACCCTTTCAATGTCCTGATTGTGGGAAAAGTTTCAGTTACTATTCCAACCTGGTGTCACACCAGAGGACTCACACAGGAGAGAAACCCTTTCAATGTCCTGATTGTGGGAAAAGTTTCAGTGAGAATTCCCACCTGGTGTCACACCAGAGGACTCACACAGGAGAGAAACCCTTTCAATGTCCTGATTGTGGGAAAAGTTTCAGTCAGAATTCCCAGCTGGTGTCACACCAGAGGACTCACACAGGAGAGAAACCCTTTCAATGTCCTGATTGTGGGAAAAGTTTCAGTCAGAAATCCCAGCTGGTGACACACCAGAGGACTCACACAGGAGAAAAACCCTTTGAATGTCCTGAATGTGGGAAACGTTTTAGTCGCAATTCCCACCTGGTGTCACACCAGAGGACTCACACAGGAGAGAAACCCTTTGAATGTCTTGATTGTGGGAAAAGTTTCAGTGAGAATTCCCACCTGGTGTCACACCAGAGGACTCACACAGAAGAGAAACCCTTTGAATGTCCTATCTGTGGGAAAAGTTTCAATCGTAAATCCAGCCTGGTGACACACCAGAGCACTCACACAGGAAAGAAACCCTTTGAATGTCCGATCTGTGTGGAAAGTTTCAATCGCAAATCCAGCCTGGTGACACACCAGAGGACTCATACAGGAGAGAAACCCTTTGAATGTCCGATCTGTGGGGAAAGGTTCAATCACAAATCCAGCCTGGTGACACACCAGAGCACTCACACAGGAAAGAAACCCTTTGAATGTCCGATCTGTGTGGAAAGTTTCAATCGCAAATCCAGCCTGGTGACACACCAGAGGACTCATACAGGAGAGAAACCCTTTGAATGTCCGATCTGTGGGAAATGTTTCAGTGAGAATTCCAACCTGATGAGACACCAGAGGGCTCACACAGGAGAGAAACCCTTTGAATGTCCTGATTGTGGGAAAAGTTTCAATCGCAAATCCAGCCTGGTGACACACCGGAGGATTCACACAGGAGAGAAACCATATGAGTGTCCACTTTGTGGGAAA
>NW_015390813.1:43992-52993 GCF_001527695.2 Protobothrops mucrosquamatus | reverse complement strand
GGTGACACACCAGAGGACTCATACAGGAGAGAAACCCTTTGAATGTCCTGATTGTGAGAAAAGTTTCAGTTACTATTCCAACCTGGTGACACACCAGAGGACTCACACAGGAGAGAAACCATTTGAATGTCCTTAATGTGGGAAAAGTTTCAGTCGCAATTACCACCTGGTGAGACACCAGTGGACTCACACAGGAGAGAAACCCTTTGAATGTTTTGATTGTGGGAAAAGTCTCAGTCAGAATTCCATCTTTGTGACATCCCAGAGGATTCACACAGGAGAGAAACCCTTTGAATGTCCAATCTGTGGGAAACATTTCAGTGAGAATTGCAGCCTTGTGACACACCAAAAGACTCACACAGGAGAGAAACCCTTTGAATGTCCTGATTGTGGGAAAAGTTTAAGTCGCTATTCCAACCTGGTGACACACCGGAGGATTCACACAGGGGAGAAATTTTTCAACTGTCCAGTCTATGGACGTTACTTCACTCATAAATCATCCCTTATTGCACACGAGGAAATCCACATGAGGCAAAAGTTGAAGAATTTAGAAAAGGCTTGATATTAATTTGTGATCTCCCATTGAAACTGTAGTTCAGAAATTGACTATTTGAATTGTGGTCTGAATCTTTTTACTCAAACATGTCTCAGGACTAGACTTGTAGGTGGACAGAACAGAAAAATGGAAAAGGGCTAACTACCAATTTCTGGTTAGCAACAGCAGCTACTGGATATTTCCTTTTGTAGAAGTTGTGGATTTCCTCAAAAAGGCTTCTGGGTGGTAGTTTTGTATATTGATTATATAATTCCCACATGTGGAGTTTCAGGTCTTATACCTTGGTTTCCTCCAAATTTGAGGCCCAGAATTCCTCAGCCAGCGTAGAAAAGGTCATCAAGATATAACTGTCATGGGCCTTGCAATTATAGTTGAATGTTTCAACGGCCGTTAAGTGAGACTTCTTTCCTAAACTACCCTGATCTCTCTTATTCAGCCATTAATTGAATGTGTCAGTCGCTGCCGATGTCTGGTGGGCTTCTCATGAAGGCCGCAAATTAACGACACGACACAAGGACTTCTCATGATAAGAGCCTAGAGCATGTCTGCGATGAGTCGCCCAGAGCTGACTCCGAGACCCTCTTTTATTGTGTTAGTATAAAATGTGTGGTTACAGAAGGCAAGAAGGGGTGGATACATATTAACATATGGGTAAAAGGGGGGTTTAAAAGAGGGGCTCATATTTCTTCTTTGTTCCTTTTTCCATCCACGTGGTGCAGCCGCATGGCGGCCTACACGTGGGCTATAAGGACATTATTCCCACATCTCCTCTGTTTTAGTTTTTGCATCAGGTGCTATGGGTGCCAACTCCATAGGGATCCACTCACTGCAGGATGCTCGATCCCAGGATACGGCGCGCGCACTCTGCCCATCCGGGGCACCTGGGTGTTCCATCTCCAAGTCAAATTCCTCAGCCTCAGACGTTAACAAATATTTACGTTCAGCCTTTTGAATAACATTAATTTGCATATCGGGATGCAAAAAATGATCATATCATCATAAGTAGGGAGGGAATACATTGGGTGCAACAACAAATACATATTAAGATTGCAATCATAACACAAATGGTAATAAACATTTTCTTTAGCCCCTCCCTGGGAGCCAGGACCACATGGCATCCCATAACCCTTGAATGGTCATGGATTCAGGAAATTGAAGTGGGCTTTCTTGTATCATGTCTTGCATGTTATCAAGCGTAGCTGTTATATTTGCCTTATAGTTTGATACAAAAGTACAACAGTTGGGACCAATTATAGCACAAGCACCCCCCTTTGCAGCAAGCATTATATCAACTGCAAAGCGTGTTTGAAGAGCAAAGGTACGGAGTTCACCCAATTCCTTATTAAGTAACGCAGTGGTTTTTATGGTTTGATTAAACATACTGACAGTCCAATTGTTCAATGTGCCGATATCATGTGCGTTCCATCCAATACCCAACGGAGTGACTGCTGCACGTAATAAAACCATGTACCACGGCATGAAATAGGTTGTCAAGGTGTCTCGCTTATGCCGGTGGGGGATGGAATACTTGGTTACCATAGGCTGTATCTGGCCAAGGGTGCAAACGCCTGTCCAATTAACAGGAACTGTGCGATAAGCGAACCCACCACACAGCATCCACATGTGATCAGGAAGCGCATAGGGCTGATTTGATTGTATCGATGACCAGTTATAGAAGGCTTCAAATCCTACACACAGCTGATTTTGAACTACCGTCATGCCGGACCCGTTGCCTCCCTGGGATTTGGTAGCATTGTCACAATTTTTTGGCATTAAAAGGGTTGTGTTACACAATGGATAGTCACCCAGACTTAAACCGTTAGAAGTGCGATTGAAACAACAAAACGCGCTGGTAGGCGTATGGATAGGAACACGAAAGGTAGCATTTAGTTTAGGATATGAGGCTAAATCCAAAGATTCACTAAGCCTACTTGAATTAAAAGGTAAAGAAGTGAAAGGAATGCCCCCTCTGGAGTCTCCAGGGAGTCGCATACAAAGCCAACAATCAGTGGATTGAGTAAAACGAGCACTATCATCAATATCTTTAAGAAAAAGATTATTATCCCAACGAATGAGGGGATAAGAAAAATATTACATAAAAAAGGAACACACAATAAAAAATGACATAAAAAAGAAAACATGATTATCGAAAACTAAATGATTATCAAAAACTAGGTTGGTTTGGAAACGTGGTGATGATGATGATTCCTCTGTTTTAGTTTTTGAATGGTAGGGATGGATGTGTCGACCAGGGACCCACAAAGTCTCACCGTTAGTTTGGATGGCGGCGTAACCCCGTCCCCAGGTGATGAGTTCAGCAGGACCTTTCCAGGTGGGGTCAAGAAGTCGTTTGAAGTACACCAGCGGTCTGGATGTCGCTGCAGCCGGAGAAGCGGAGAAATGACGAGTTGCTGCGGAGGTGGGTGGGGTGCCAGTCAGATTCAGGAAGTTGATGGTGTATAAACACAGGTTAAGTCTGTTTTGCAAAGCTGGGAGGCTAGGGGGAATTTTCCCTTGTGTCTGATTGTATCTATCTAAGGCATGTTTTAAGGTTTGATTGGCGCGCTCCACCAAGGCTTGACCCTGGGAATTATAGGGAATTCCAAATTTATGGGTGATGGACCATTTATTACAGAAGCTAGCAAAAGCTGAGCTAATGTAAGCTGGGCCATTGTCTGTTTTGAGTTCTTTTGGGCATCCCAACGTTGCAAAAGTCCAAATACAATGATTGATTACATGTTTTGTGGCTTCGCCCCTTTGAGGGGTTGCCATGATGAAACCTGAGTAGGTATCGATTGAAACATGGAGGTACTTCCATGGGGCAAAGGATGGGTATTGAGTGACATCCATTTGCCAAATTTGGCAGCATTCAGTACCTCTGGGGTTCACTCCCATAGGCAGGGAGTGAGCCTGTTTGCTGCAAGAGGAGCATTGCTGAACAATAGCAGTGGCTTCTGATGCGGAAATGCCAAATTGTTTAATGAGCGCTTTTTTGTTTTGATGAAAATAAGAGTGACTNTCTGCTACATTGTTCCCTTCCTGGAGAAAGCCAGGAAAAGGTTGATGGCTCCGTATGTGTGTAACAAAATAAGGATGTGTGCGTTTATGAATGAGAAATTGCAAGGTTGTAAAGAGAGAAGTGAGATCAGGGTCAAGAGAAAGGGACAAGTAAGATTGAAAAATAGTTTTTACTACTTGGGTGACATATAGACTGTCAAGGATTAGGTTAAAAGGTTCTGTAGAGAACTGTTGAAAGGCGAGAATGGCCGCAGCCAATTCAGAGCGTTGAGCAGAGGTTTGAGGTGGGGTGGTCTTTGTGTGCCATTGATTGTTGAGGTGCCATGCACAGGCACCTTGAGTTTTACTACCAGCTGCGAAAACAGTGATAGCCTGAGGAATGGGTCCTGGTTTTTGTTGTGTGTCCCATTCCACCGGGATTTGTCTAAGGAGCTGAAGACGGGGGTCTGGCGGAGGGTGGCAGGAGATGACCCCAGGCCATTCAGTGAGTGCAAACTGAAGAGGTTCAGAATTAGCATACATGACTTCCCATGTAGACAAGGCACAGGGAATGTAGAGCGTGAGAGGCTCAGTTCCAGCCAAGGTTTTGGATCTGAGTCTCCCTTTAGTAATGAGAGATGTGAATTGAGAAGGTTTTTGATTAATGGTGTTTCTAGGGGTGTGTGGTAAATGTAGCCATTCCAGGATGCGCACAGAGCCTGAGTTTTGGGCAATAGCTGCTGTTGGAAGGTGCGGAGTGTTAATGATTATGAGCGAAATAGGCTCATTGGGGACACAGCGGTCCACCCATTGAGCATGCATGGCTTGTTCTATTTGGGAAAAGGCCTCAATCTGTGTTGATGTGAAAGCAATACGATCAGAGGGAGATTTACCCTGTGCCAGGGCAGAAAATAAAGGTGTCAATTGGGTTGTAGTGATGCCAAAATATGGACAAATCCAATTGATAGTTCCTAGATATTGTTGAAGCTTCACTAAAGTAGTTTTGTGAGGTAGATGTAAAGATGGAAATGTTGGTGCTGCATGGGAAGAAAGCAGCTTGTGACCAAGGTACAAAAATGGCTCCTTGTGTTGTATTTTTTCCGGAGCTATTTTGAGACCCCCTTGTGAAAGTAGGGAGGTGAGTGTGGGTAATGTGGTACTGACAGTGCCCGCAGGCCCTGGCGCAGCGATGAGAATGTCATCCATGTAATGATAGACAAGAAAATGAGGAAACAGTTTGCGATAGGGTTCCAGAATTGTATTTACATATAGCTGACACATGGTGGGGCTATTTAGCATGCCTTGAGCAAGGACACGCCATTGATAGTGAGAAGTGGGCTTTTGCATATTTATTTCAGGCACGGTAAAGGCAAACAAAGGCATATCATCGGGGTGCAGTGGTATGGAAAAGAAACAATCTTTGAGGTCTATAATCATGAGGTCATGGTTCTTTGGAATGAGGTTAGGATTTGGGAGGCCGCATTGTAGCGCCCCCATAGGTTGAATTATGGCATTTATGAGGCAAAGATCGTGTAATAAGCGCCAATTACCAGATTTCTTTTTTATCACAAAGACTGGAGTGTTGTAAGGACTCAAAGAAGGTTCAATATGTTGTAAGGCAAGTTGTTCAGACACAAGAGAGTATAGAGCGGAAAGTTTTTCAGAGGTAAGAGGCCATTGGTCAATCCATACTGGAATATCAGATTTAAGAGAAAGGCGAAGAGGAATAGAAAGAGACATTATTCCAAACGTAGTTTGGCACCAAATTGGTGCATGAGATCACGCCCCCACAAGTTGATATGAAGGGGGAGGATGACTGGTTTGATGTGCGCAACTGCAGATGTCTGTGGAGAAGTCACAGATAGCCAATCTTTGCTGATTTGTGCAGCTTGAGTTCTGCCCACCCCTCTGACTGCTGGAGCCGGCTCAAGTGGCCATTGTGCAGGCCATTCAGCGGTCCGGATTACTGACACATCAGCGCTGGTATCTAGAATGCCAGAAAAACGGAGACCTTTAATATGGAACTCCATGGCTGGGCGGCTATTTTGCATTGTTTTTGTTATAGCCAATAATTCAGTGGGAGCTGGCAATGGCTCCACAGGGGGAAGAACTAATAGTTTACCAATTACTTCCCCTTTTTGTATTGAAATTGGGCAGTTTGGGATAAATTCAATGTCAGTTGTGACAGTATCAGAGCATACTAAAAGCGCAGGAGGGAAAATCCACCCCGTAGGGTGAATGACTCATGAGGCATAACAAGAGCGGATGTGTAAGAGGGGAGGGGTTGCAACAAGGAGGTGGAGATAGAATAGGGCGTGTTAGGAAAATCCGCGTCAAGAGAGACGTCAGCGATAAGAAAGACTGAAGCCGGAAAAAAAGCAGGAAATGGCGGCGGTTGTCGCACAGCCTTTGAGGCGGGGCTGGCTGTGGGCCCCGTAATTAGTTTTCCAACTGGGCAGATCGAATAAAGCCAGATCGACATTGATTAGCCCAGTGAAAACCCTTCTTGCATTTTGGACAAACTGTTTTTGGTTTCATGCTGGAATTATTATTTTGGTGCGATGCTCCCCCACCTGGAGCATGGCATTGAGCTTTGAAATGACCAGGTTTTCCACAGTTAAAACAGTTTCCAGAGGGACGTCCGCCTTGCTGTATGGCTGTGGCAAGGGCATCCATTGAGAAAGCACTAGTTCCTACTATGCGACAAGCTTTCAAAAAATCAGCAAGAGTGGCATCCGTTTTAGCAGCAAGAGGTTGTAAAATACGTTGGCAATCAGCATTGGCATTTTCATAAGCAAGTTTCAAAAGCAATTCTGCGCGAGCAGCGGTATTAGTAATTTGTCTATCTATAGCCTTTTGTAAATCATCAATAAAGTCAGAAAAAGATTGGTTGGGACCTTGGTGGATTTTAGAAAATGAGGCAGAGGGTATGCCATTTGAATCCTCTGCTTTATCAAGGGCTCTAAGAGCGGCAAGACTAACAAGCGGAAAGATTGCTTGCGGAGATTGCATCTGCGCTACAACTGTAGCAAAGGCGCCGGAGCCTGAAATGCGATCTGGCGTGATGGCAGCCATGCCCGCAAGTTGAGCAGCGGACTGAGCTTCACGGCGAAAGTCAGACTCCCACACAACATACTGAGGGCCAGTTAAAAGCATCTTCAGAATGTCTTTCCAATCTTGTGGAGTCATGACAAAGGACCCTGCGAGGGCATTAAAGAGTCCTTTCACGTACGGAGCTTGAATGCCGTACATAGAAACAGCAGTTTTTAGATCTCTAATGGTTTTCAAAGGAAGTGGTTCAAATTGAGGCACCAGGGCAGTGCCAGTTGCATTGGGAACAAAATTAACAGGAAAAGCAGAGCATTGGGCAAGTTCATCCAAGAGTCCCTGACTCCGGGCTTGAGACATAGCAGCAGCCACAATACCCATAGGAGTGGGGGAGGAAGTAGCAATAGAAAAAGGGGGGGAAGGGGGGAAGTTGCAGTAGGAGGGATAGGAGGAGCCGAAGCAGACTGTAATACGAGTGGGGTAGCCGAGGAACAAAGAGAACCGACAGGAAAGGCCTCTGGTGGATCTTTTTGAGTCATTTTTTGATAAGGCGGAGGTCCTGACAACTCTCTGGGTGGCAAAGTGGCATCTGCGAGTCCTTTTTCGTGTAAAATGAGGCATTCAAGGACTACGCGCCACGTGGACAGAATTTTTTCAGGGGCTCTTGGACTCTCATGGAAATAGGTACCCAATTTTTTCCATGTAGTCACTTTGAGCGAGCCCTTTTCCGGATATGCCGGACATTGTTTCCAAGTATAGGACAATAATTCAATAAGGTCAGATTTTGCCAAAATAGGGAGTAATTTTCCATTGTTTTTTAATATAATAATGGAGGACTTGGTTAGTTCTCTAAGTTCTTGCAAGTGCGCTGCTTGCGATTTAGAAAACCCTCCTCCCATACTCACGAGAGGATATTCGTCTTGTTTCAGACGATATCGTGTGCACAAGCCTCTTCCAGGCGATGAGAACGAGAGGTCCAAGGACGCATCGTCTTTAAGACAATCACGGGGTCACCAGTTGCCGATGTCTGGTGGGCTTCTCATGAAGGCCGCAAATTAACGACACGACACAAGGACTTCTCGTGATAAGAGCCTAGAGCATGTCTGGGATGAGTCGCCCAGAGCTGACTCCGAGACCCTCTTTTATTGTGTTAGTATAAAATGGGTGGTTACAGAAGGCAAGAAGGGGTGGATACATATTAACATATGGGTAAAAGGGGGGTTTAAAAGAGGGGCTCATATTTCTTCTTTGTTCCTTTTTCCATCCACGTGGTGCAGCCGCATGGCGGCCTACACGTGGGCTATAAGGACATTATTCCCACAAGTCGCTAAGTGGAACACTGGCTACCTCAGGGTTGGGGAAAACTCTTAGAGGCCAGGTGCAGGCCCAGGTTTGCCTGTTGCCCCACCATGTGCTCTGTTTCCCAACCCTTGTGCCACCCAGTTCTTTCCCACCCCAGGGTCTCCACAGGCTTTTTCCCCCTCCCGCTGGGTCCCTGCACGCCTCACACCCTCCTCTTTCTTTTTAAGATTTCTGATCCTCATGTTAAGGAAGGAGGGGAGGGCGTGCATCCCTGGCCCTTGGGACTGTGTCCTGGAAGCAGCCATTATTTTCAGTGGGTCTTGGCTTCCTCCCTGGGCCATGCGGTGGACTTGTGGAAGCGGCTGCCATTTGGCCATACTGTCACGCAGAAGAGAGACAAACCTCTCTGTTTTGCTACCTAACATGAGGGGGAAAAAAGGTACAGTTGAAAAGGTTTCATTGTTGATAAGGGAAAAAATGGGTATTTTCAGTGTTGCTATGGGCATTAGGTCAAGGGAAGTAGCTCAGAGTTGCCTCAAACGGCGAGATGGGCAGTGATTAAGTTTAATAATGAATGTATTTAATAATAAAAAGATAATGTAAACCTCATTAACCAACTCTTGCTCAGTGATACATACAGTGGGTTTCTAACATATTGCTAACATATTTCTAACATATAACTCCAGGAGAAATGTCAGGAGCAGAATTGTGAAATATACACCACCTTCGTGGATCTCACCAAGGCTTTTGACACAGTTAGTCGTGAAGGATTATGTCACATTATGTCGAAGTTTGGGTGCCCTGACAGATTTATTCTGATGGTACGGCAGTTCCATGATGGCATGGCGGCTCGTGTTCTGAGTAACGGTGAAGCTTCAGAGGCTTTCCCTGTCACAAACGGTGTTAAGCAAGGCTGTGTGCTGGCACCAACCTTGTTCAGCATGATGTTTTCAGCCATGCTGTCTGACGCCTTTCAGAACAGCTCAGTGGGAGTCAATCTGAGGTACAGAACCGATGGGAAATTGTTCAACCTGCGCAGACTCCAGGCTGTCACCAAGGTAAAGGAGACTGTGCTACGAGATCTTCTCTTTGCTGATG
>NW_015390813.1:39205-43533 GCF_001527695.2 Protobothrops mucrosquamatus | reverse complement strand
GGCACAAGAGAAGCGAGCACTCCGTAAAGCCAGAGCTGCAAATGCTGAAGCAACAGTGTCCACATTTCTCTGTTCAGTATGTGGCAGAACATTCCGTGCTAACATCGGTCTAATCAGCCATCTACGGACACACCGTTGATGGCCCACAATCCACAAGATGTCAAGGTCTTCATCGAAATCGATGGACGAACAACAACATATTGCAATTGTTAACTTGTAATCTGTCTCTTGTGCAATCTGCATCTCTAAGCAATCTGTTTTACTCAGCTTCCCTTCCCTGCTGTCAGTTTCAATCATACATCAGTCCCGCCACTCTCTGCCTCTGATGACGTGAGCTGCAGTTAGGCTTCTGCCTCTTAATTTATTATTGCATTGCTATCTGCCCTAGTGCAGGGTGTCCCTCTAAAAAGGTTAGCCTGGTGATCAGTTGGCCATGTGCTTTGGTGGGATATTCTATTCTTCTCTTTTGTTTTCTTTGTTCAGTTTGTTTAAATAGTCATCGCTTATCACTTGTTTCCTGAGCCTGGCATTGTAAGAGCAGACTTATGCCTGGTAAAACAAATTAGTGGTCATTGTAGCAACTGTTCAGTGACCTGAACGTCAGCAGTTCCTGTCGTTATGAAAGTGCAGGAAAAGGAAATGCACCACTTTGGTTTCAGCCAACCGGTGCACATTTATGATGGTTGCAGTATCTCACACTCATGATCCCCGTTTCTGACCTTCCCAACTAGATTCTGACAGGCAAAATCACTGGGGATGCCGGCAGGAAGTTGCAAGTGAAATTGCCTTTAACAATCCACCTTGATTTGCTTTACAACTGCAGAGGAACAGATGTAAGTTGGCACTCTCATGTGACATCGTGCTTCATGATCTGGCTGCTTAGTGACATAAAAGCCCGTTCCAATTGCAGTCAGTAAGTGAGGACTACTTGAATTTGGATGTCAGCAGAATAGTTGTGGGCAGGATTTTCTCCTCTTATTTGCAGCTGAGGACTTCCATGAGCAAAACTGGTGCTTTAAATCTTGTAGAGGCTTTAAGCATCATTTCATCAGTTACAGTAGTGGCCAAAATTGTGGAAAACGTTTGGGAAAAGTCTACATTTGAGGTTTGATGGCTAATAACACCACTGTTCTTTTGGAGTAGTACCATAAAATTATATATCAATGGAAAGATAATTTAATCAAGAATGTAATGCAGTAACTTTTATGAAGGATTTGCTATTAGAATAGCAGTTATAAAGAAGAAAAGTGAAACACGTAGAAAAAACGAGATATATAAAAATTATCACCATCTCAGTTAATACTTAGTTGGGTAACCTTTAGCATGAATTATGGCCTTACAACGTCTTTCCATGGAGTGAACCAAGTCCTTTAGTTCTGCAGCTGTTATAATGTGAAGCCAAGATTGAATGATTGCTTCTGTTAACTGGGTTTTATTGCTAGGTCTCTTCTGACTAACAAGATTTTCAATTGGGTTAAGATCTGGGCTATTCCCAGGCCATTCCAGCAGTGGAATATGATTATCTTGAAACCACCTTTTGCACACAGCAGCAACATGACATGGAGCTGAATCCTGTTGAAATATAAATGCTTAATTGTCTTGGAAATGATCATGTGCGGAAGGCTTCAGTTTGGGCTCAAGTCTTTCATGAATGTATTTTTGGCCATTTATATTCCCATTAATCACACAAATTCTGCCCACACCTTTTGATGTCATACAACCCCAGATCATAACACTGACTGGGTGTTTCACGGTACATGTAATGCAATCAGGATGCAAATCTTCTCCGATTCTTCTCCTTGCGTATTTTATGCCATCACTACCAAACAGGGAGATCTTAGTCTCATCACTCCAAATAACACTGTGCCCATTGTTCCTCCGTCCAGGTAACATGGGTTTTAGCCCAATTTAGTCTTTTCCACCTTTGTTTGAGAGATAAAAGTGCCTTTTTTCGTGGAATTCTAGATTTTAGGCCAAATTCCTGCAGTCTGCACCGAACAATCCTTGCACTCAACGTCACGTTGCATTGCGCCATTTCATCTTGTATATACCCAGATGATTTTCTTGTCACGTAGGCACAGTCTCTTAATTCTTCTATCATCACTTGCTGTTGTGCACCTTTTCCTGCCTTTACCAGTGTGGTTTTGTAGTGACTGAGTCTCCTTATACCTCTTCAAAAACTTAGAAATGCCAGCTTTGGTTAAGTTTCCACCTATTTTTCTTCTAATTTCTTTATAACTGTAGCCTTGTTCACTTAATAATCCTATTTTACATTGCTTTCTGGGCGACCAGTCAACTCTTTTCACCATTACTTTAATTTTATTACGTTTTACAAGCTCACTAAATGAAAGAACACAAAAACCCACAACCAATATGATAGCGATCACATAACACATTCACAAATGTCCTCCTCTCAGCTTTAATACATGACATCAATAACTGAATCCTACTGTGATCTGATTGGCTCATTGCCAAAACAAGATGTCACCTGATTGGCTCTCTAAAAATTCATGCTCATTGGCTACAGTCAGATGAAGGAATACTACCTGATATCAACCTAAACAAGTTGTGCTTCCATTTTCTGGTTATATGGCTATAACGTTTCATAAAATACAGATAACTGAACAATCTTTGTTGCATTACATGCTTGATTAAATTATCTTTCCATTGATATATAGGTTTATGGTACTACTCCAAAAAGAAGTGGTATTATTAGCCATCAAACCTCAAATGTACATTTTTCCCAAAAGGTTTCCACAATCTTGGCCACTACTGTATAAAGCATATAAAGAACAGATGCAGGAATGGGTTACAGTATGTCTAGTTTAATTAAAAGAAAGACTAGGGATGACATGATAGCAGCGTTCCAATATTTGAGGGTCAGCCACAAAGAAGAGAGGGTCAACCAATTTTGCAAAGCACCTGAAGGCAAGACAAGAAGCAATGGCTAGAAACTTATCAAGGACAGGACCAACCTAGAGCTAAAGAGACGTTTCTTGACAGTTAGAAGAAATGGATGCTCCATCACTGGCTGTTGTTAAAATGTATTTTTGAAATATTTCCTCTACCGTATTTTCACAATCGCCCCCTCTTTCTTAGCCCCCTATTTTTGGGCCCAGGTGCATTTTTTCTCTCTCACTGTGACCTAATGGAGACTTCCCTTCAAGCAAATTTACAGAAGTACATGGCATTTAGCATTTAGCGTATCTACATTCTCCTTCAGGAATGAAGCTGGCATGCTGGGTGCCCTTGGATGCAGCCCTGGCCAGCAGGAGGGAAGTTGGCTCCCCTGGAGCATCTGGCCTGATGTTGCTGCTATATCCTAAAACAGGGGTGTCAAACTCAATTTCATTAAGGGCCAAATCAGCATTGCGATTGCCTGGGGGGGGGCGGTCAGGGGGGGCCTACTGGGTGGGTGTGGGTGGAGTGGGTGTGGCCTACTGGGTGGACATGGCCAGCTCTATATCGTTCCCGTCAAGGGTGCCTGTGGGGGCCTGGGCAGGAGTGGGTAAGATATGAGGGTCTCTGGCAGAAGGGTGGGACCGGGACAAGCGCCAAGGCATGGTCCATTTCTTCATTCCTCACAAAGGGTGACACCTCCCCACCCAGGGGGCGGGGCCGACACAGCAGGGGCTGGTTCCTCGCTGTTTCTAGACGGCCTTGTGGAGCTAAGACTGAATGCCTTTCAGCATAGATGGCCGCCACAAAAGTGTACATTGGCTCCTGGCTGGCCTGGGCCAGGGCCAAGGCAGAGGGGGCTGTTCCCTTACTGTTTCCACGATGGCTTCACGGGCCACATGAAACCATTTCGTGGGCCGCATCCAGCCCCGGACCTTGTGTTTGACATGTCTGTCCTAAAACCTTGGGAGCCACATTAAATAAGTCATAAAGATTTCTGGTGTAGAGAGGTTTTGATCTCCAGTGAGAGTTACCCATAAAAAAACTGTGTAATTCTATAAAACCGTCATGAACTTTTAGGGCAAAAAAGTGGGGCAAAAAAGTATGTAGTCAGCCACCAATTGTGCAAGTTCTCCCACTTAAAAAGATGAGAGAGGCCTGTAATTGTCATCATAGGTAGACCTCAATTATGAGAGACAAAATGAGAAAACAAATCCAGACAATTACATTGTCTGATTTGGAAAGAATTTATTTGCAAATTATGGTGGAAAATACGTATTTGGTCAATATCAAAAGTTCATCTCAATACTTTGTTATATATCCTTTGTTGGCAATGACAGAGGTCAAACGTTTTCTGTAAGTCTTCACAAGGTTGGCACACACTGTTGCTGGTATGTTGGCCCATTCCTCCATGCAGATCTCCTCTAGAG
>NW_015390813.1:34955-37796 GCF_001527695.2 Protobothrops mucrosquamatus | reverse complement strand
CCCCACGGGGTGAGATTTTGCGTGGAGCCCCAGATCGAAGGAGATTATCAGTGGTCTTGTATGTCTTCCGTTTTCTAATTATTGCTCCCACAGTTGATTTCTTTACACCAAGCTGCTTGCCTATTGCAGATTCAGTCTTCCCAGCCTGGTGCAGGTCTACAATTTTGTTTCTTGTGTCCTTCGACAGCTCTTTGGTCTTCACCATAGAGGAGTTTGGAGTGTGACTGTTTCAGGTTGTGGACAGGTGTCTTTTATACTGATAACAAGTTCAAACAGGTGCCATTAATATAGGTAATGAGTGGAGGACAGAGGAGCCTCTTAAAGAAGAAGTTACAGGTCTGTGAGAGCCAGAAATCTTGCTTGTTTGTAGGTGACCAAATACATATTTTCCACTATAATTTGCAAATAAATTCTTTCCAAATCAGACAATGTGATTGTCTGGATTTGTTTTCTCATTTTGTCTCTCATAGTTGAGGTCTACCTATGATGTCAATTACAGGCCTCTCTCATCTTTTTAAGTGGGAGAACTCGCACAATTGGTGGCTGACTACTTACTTTTTTGCCCCACTGTAGCTAATCTTCACAAGCTAACTAGCATCACATTTCACTATTTCACTTGGCTCAGTTGCAAAGGTTAGTTGCTAGGAGTCAAAAACCACTTGATAGCTTTTAATCAGAGAGAAAATCCTGCAAACGCCTTAGGCAGAGAAGAGACAAGCATGTTTTTCGCTTCCTATCCGCGGTCAAACATGCAACATCTGTGCCTAGAAAGCGGACAATACAGAAGGCGGCATCTGTGGTTGAGTTTAAAGGATTTAAAACCATCGAGTACTATATTGCTAGAAAGGATGGGAAGAGATGAGAAGCGCAGAGGAACCTCCTCTTCCGGATCACTCATGGGAGGAGGTTGGTGTGCAAAGTGGCTTTTGTGCTCTTTCCAGGGTAGAAGCAGCAGCTGGAAGGTGAGTGGAGGGCAGGTCGGAGGAGAAGCCGGGAGCAAGCGGGGCTCTTAGGTTTCCTCCACGGCGTCCAAGCAGAGAAGCAACTAGGCTGAAGCATCTCAGCTGCTGCTGCTGCTGCATTTTCCTTCCCTCCCCAACTTTTAAGTCCACTGGTGCTGCAGGCTGTTAAACTGGGGGCTGCGATTTTCTGCTCGTGGGAAGATTTAAAAAGTCTCCTTCAAATGAAGGTTGATTCTTTGGGAATGGCTTCCCTCCAGACGTTGTGAGTGCTGCGTCACTGGAGGTTTTTAAGATGAGACCGGACAGCCATTTTCAGGAATGGTAATAGGGTCTCCTGCCTGAGCAGTGGGTTAGACTAGAAGATCTCCAAGGTCCCTTCCAACTCTATTATTATTATTATTATTATTATTATTATTATTATTATTATTATTATTATTATTATTATTATTATTATTATTATTATTATTAATTATTATTATTATTATTATTATTATTATTATTATTACTATTACTATTATTACTATTATTACTATTATTACTATTATTATTACTATTATTTACAATTTTTAAAACTAATTTTCTATTATTACATTTGATTAGTGCTTAATAAACATCCTGTTGTCTGCTCCAATTTGTTTGCTTAATAATACAAGTTACATTCTTAGTGTCTACCCCTTTTCTCCAACCATTGAAGAAATAAATTCCATGTTTGAAAATATTCTGTATCTTCTTTCTCTTTGATCCTCAATGTAAGTCTGTCCATTTCAGCACAGTCCAATATCTTCTTGATTATCTCTTTATCTAGTGGTCTTTCTTCATTCTTCCAGTGCTGAGCAAATACAATCCCTGCTGCTGCTGTTAATACGTGCAATGTTAAATATACACTTGGCTTATTAAATTTTTCTGATATCAGTGCCATATCTGGACAGCCTGGACAGCCATTTGTTTGAAACGGTATAGGGTTTCCTGCCTGAGCAGGGGGTTGGACTAGATGACCTCCAAGGTCCCTTCTAACTTTATTTTTTATTATTATTATTATTATTATTATTATTATTATTATTATTATTATTATTATTATTATTATTATTATTATTATTATTATTATTATTATTATTATTATGTTTTCCTGGGTGCATTTCATAGTATTCTAATAATGTATCTAAAATAATCCTTAAGTTGTGTTTTATTTGTCTTTTTGGTAAAAGTCCAATTTGATCTGGATGAATAAATTCAATCAAAAATCTTTTCAATCTCTCTGCTATTATTGATGGAAAAATTTTGTAATCCACATTCAATAGTGATATTGATCTATAATTTTTTTATCTGTAATAAATCTGAGTCGTCTTTTGGTATTAAGGTAAATTTGCTTCCATCCATGTATTTGGTAATTTAGCCTCTAATAGTACCTCATTACAAGCTTCCTTCATTGGAGAAATTAATATATATCTTGAAAGCATTTATAGAACTCTGCAGGTAGCCCATCCCGGTCCTGTAGTTTTATCATTTTTATTGTCTATAGTTTTTCATAATATTCTTTAACTATTTTTTTATTGCCTCATTTTGGAGTTACACATCTCCCTTCTCATCTTGCAATTTGTTTATAAACTTTTTCTCTCTTTCTTTTTTCAATTTATAAGCCAGCCATTTTCTCAGCTTATTTGCATTTTCAGGAAAAAAATCTTTTGCTCTTTTCATTTGTTGAGCGAATTCTTCTGACTCTATTAGGTTTAGTTTATGTTTAATTATCTCCGTTTGTCTTTTAAGAGGTTTTTCTGTGGATCCTTTTGAAGTTCTAGCTCCAATTTTTGAAACTCTTCCCTTAGCGTTGTACTTTGTTTCTTTTTCTCTTTATTCTTTTCAGCCATATAAATTATAGCTA
>NW_015390813.1:31817-34176 GCF_001527695.2 Protobothrops mucrosquamatus | reverse complement strand
TTTTGCTCTTTTCATTTGTTGAGCGAATTCTTCTGACTCTATTAGGTTTAGTTTATGTTTAATTATCTCCGTTTGTCTTTTAAGAGGTTTTTCTGTGGATCCTTTTGAAGTTCTAGCTCCAATTTTTGAAACTCTTCCCTTAGCGTTGTACTTTGTTTCTTTTTCTCTTTATTCTTTTCAGCCATATAAATTATAGCTAATCCTCTGAAGTATGCTTTGGCTGTATCCCATATGTACT
The DNA here is from genome assembly GCF_001527695.2 of Protobothrops mucrosquamatus. Lineage (NCBI taxonomy): Eukaryota > Metazoa > Chordata > Lepidosauria > Squamata > Viperidae > Protobothrops > Protobothrops mucrosquamatus. The sequence goes on along the minus strand of NW_015390813.1, from coordinate 33,938 downwards.
GGAGTGAAGTGTCTTCTTTTTTATTTTCTTTGAGAAATAATTCCATTTCCTTTACTGCTATTTCTGAATTTTTTTCTCTTTTAACAATAACAAAAAAGTAACAATAACAATAACAACAACAACAAAACAACAACAACAACAACAACAACAACAACAATAATAATAATAATAAAGTTGGAAGGAACCTTGGAGGTCATCTGGTCCAACCCCCTGCTCAAGCAGGAAACCCTATACCATTTCAGACAGATGGCCATCCCGTCTCTTCTTAAAAACTTCCAGTGTTGGAGCATTCACCGCTTCTGGAGACAGGTTGTTCCACTGGTTAATTGTTCTCACTGTCAGGAAGTTTCTCCTTAGTTCTAGGTTGCTTCTCTCCTTGATTAGTTTCCATCCGTTTCTTCTTGTCCTGCCTTCAGGTGCTTTGGAAAATAGCTTGACTCCCTCTTATTTGTGGCAGCCCCTGAGATACTGGAACACTGCTATCATGTCCTCCCTCATCCTTCTCTTCATTAAACTAGACATACCCAATTCCAGCAGCTGTTCCTTATATGCTTTAACCTCCAGTCCCCTAATCATCTTTGTTGCTTTTCTCTGTACTCTTTCTAGAGTCTCAGCATCTTTTTTACATCGTGGTGACCAAAACTGGATGCAGTATTCCAAGTGTGGCCTTACCAAGGCATTGTAAAGTGGTATTAATACTTCACGCGATCTTGATTTTATCCCTCTCTTAATGCAGCCTAGCACTGTGTTGGCCTTTTTGGCAGCTGCAGCACACTGCTGGCTCATATTTAAGTGATTGTCCACTAGGACTCCGAGATCCCTCTCACAGTTACTACTATTGAGCAAGATACCCCCTATACTATACCTGTACATTTGGTTTTTCTTGCCTAAATGTAGAACCTTACTTTTTTCACCATTGAATTTCATTTTGTTAGATAGCGCCCAGTGTTCAAGTCTATCCAGATCCTCCTGTATCTTAAGCCTGTCTTCTGGAGTGTTGGCTATTCCTGCCAGCTTGGTGTTGTCTGCAAATTTGATGAGTTCAGCATCTATCCCCTCGTCCAAGTCGTTGATAAAGAGGTTGAAGAGCACTGGGCCCAGAACAGAGCCTGGGGCACCCCACTACACACTTCCCTCCATGTAGATGCGGTTCCATGAGGACCACATGCTGAGTATGGCCGGTCAGCCAGCTACGGATCCATCTGGTGGTGATGCTGACTAACCCATATTTTTCTATCTTATCTAGTAGTAGGTTGTGATCTACTTTATCAAATGCCTTACTAAAGTCCAAGTAAATTGTATCCACAGCATTCCTCTGATCCACTAATTTTGTCACTTGGTCAAAGAATACAATAAGATTTGTCTGGCATGATCTGTTTTTGACAAACCCATGTTGGCTTTTAGTAATGACTTTGTTTGCCTGTAGGTGTTCGCTGATTCATTGTTTGATTATCTTTTCCAAAATCTTCCCAGGTATTGAGGTCAGGCTGATAGGTCTGTAATTTCCTGGGTCCATTTTCTTTTCCTTTTTTGAAGATGGGAACTACATCAGCTCTTTTCCAGTCCTCCAATAGTTCCCCAGTGCTCCAGGATCTTTGAAAAATATAGTTCAATGGTTCTGAGATCACATCTTCCAGTTCCTTGAGAACCCTGAGGTGCAATCCATCTGGTCCTGGTGATTTGAAGTCGTCTAGGCTGGACAGGTGCTCACTTACCATTTTCTTGCCTATCTTAACTTGCGTTTCTATTTTGTTTTTTATGGCACTATTTTTGATAGGTTGGTCAGTTTTTTCCCTTTGTGTAAAGACAGATGCGAAAAACGAGTTAAATAGTTCTGCTTTCTCCCTGTTGCTTGTCACCTTCTTGCCACTTTCACCCACTAATGAACCAATCGTTTCCTTCACTTTTTTCTTGTTTTTTACATGTTGAAAGAAGCTTTTTTTGTTATTTTTCACTTTGGTCGCAAGCCTTAGTTCATTTTGAGCCTTGGCTTTCCTAACTTCATCTTTGCAGGCTCAGGCTATTTGCTGATATTCTGACTTAGTTATGTGCCCCTCTTTCCACTTTCTATACTTGTCCTTTTTATCTTTCAATTTATCAGAGAGTTCTTTATGCAGCCAT
>NW_015390813.1:25119-30837 GCF_001527695.2 Protobothrops mucrosquamatus | reverse complement strand
ATGTTGAAAGAAGCTTTTTTTGTTATTTTTCACTTTGGTCGCAAGCCTTAGTTCATTTTGAGCCTTGGCTTTCCTAACTTCATCTTTGCAGGCTCAGGCTATTTGCTGATATTCTGACTTAGTTATGTGCCCCTCTTTCCACTTTCTATACTTGTCCTTTTTATCTTTCAATTTATCAGAGAGTTCTTTATGCAGCCATGCTGGTTTCTTTTGAGAGCTGTTGTTTTTTCTTTTTGTTGGTATTGTGGTAGACTGGGCTTTCATTATCTCACTTTTCAAAATTCCCCAAGCTTCTTGAGTTGTTTTCCCCTTTAGGAGTCTCATCCATGAAATCCTTCCTAAGCCCTATCTATGTTTATTGAAATTAGCTCTCTTAAAGTCCAAGACTCTAGTTTGACTGTGTTCTATTGCTTGTGCTTCCATAATGTTGAATTCCAATATTGCATGATCACTTCCTTCCAATGTTCCTGTAGCTTCAACACCTTCTATCATTTCATCTCTGTTAGTGAGAATTAAATCCAAAATGGCTAATCCCCTAGTTCCCTTCTCTACTTTTTGGGAGACAAAGTTGTCTGGTAGGTTTGCAAGGAATCTGTTTGATCTTCCACTTAGTGCAGAGTTTGTCTCCCAATTGATGTCAGGGTAGTTAAAGTCCCCCATTACTATTGTGATGTGCTTCCTACATACCCTAGTTAGCTGACTAGCAAAAAGTTCATCTATTTCCTCTGGTTGGTTGAGTGGCCTGTAGTATAAACCTATGGCAATGTCATTCCCCCCCCCTTTTATATTGACCCAAATGCATTCAAGACAGTTTTCATCATTGTTGTGCTCTATTTCTATAGAGATGTAGTTATTTCTTACATATAGAGCAACTCCGCCTCCTCTTTTATTTGGTTTGTTTCTTTTAAATAATTTAAATCCCTCTAGTTGTGTGTTCCATTTGTGGGTTTCATCCCACCATGTTTCCATAATGGCAACAATATCATATCTGCCCTCATTAACCTGAATTTCTAGTTCACCCTGTTTGCTGTTCATACTCTGTGCATTGGTGTATAGACATTTGAGTCCTTTATGATTGACCTTGTGTTTACTGTCTACGTAACCTGTGTGGTGCCTGAGTTCCCCTATTTTCTTACCATCTATTTGGTTAGTACACTTTGTGTGGCACTCGCTATTAGAAGCTTCATTTTACTTGACAGCAAGGTTGATATTCTTGTCCACACACACATCTATGTTACATGCACTGATAGCCCTATAGTTTTTAGATTGCCGGGGACAGGGATGTTCTGTATCAATTAACTCACTGTCCCCGCTGTTTAGTTTAAAGATGCCTCCAGAAAATCTGTGAATTTACAGCCGAGTAACTCAGTCCCTTTCTTTGATGGATGCAAACCATCTCTTTTGTACATTTTTTCATTGGACCAGCTACAGACATCGTGACTAATATATCCAAAGCCTTCCCCTTTACACCACTCCTTTAGCCACATATTGAATTGTGCTATACGCTGCCTTTTCCATTTTGCTCCTTATATACTGGTAAAACTTCTGAAAAAGTAAGCCTACAGCCTATTCTGCTAAGTTCCTGCCCCAAGCTCTGGAAATCATCCTGCACAGAGAGTACATCTTTTTGGGACAGATCGTTAGTGCCAAGATGTACAATAGCCTCCACATCACAGTCCTTGCTGGCATCCTTGATTATTTTAGAAATACGCTTCTTGTCCCTACTGGCAGTAGCACCTGGAAGACATCTGACCTCTTTCAAAACCTCTGTGTCCTTTCCTAAATTTACATCCCTTAAAATTGAATCACCACCAGAAGGTAGCTTCTCTTTTTGGATGCCTTTCTATTCTTGCATGACTGATGTGTAATACCTGATTCTCCCTGTCAAAAACAAGTTCTTCATCTCGGACCACGATCCCCTGCTTATTTGAGTGATCATCACAAATACCTTTACCTGTCTCCTTAATGTCCCTATTAAGGTCAGCAAGGGCACTGTATCTGTTGTGCAGGGACACAGCAAACGCTTTGCGTTTATGGTTCACAGCTCTCACCCTGCCAGATCCCACAGTTGTCTACACTGCCCTTCTCCTGCAGGATCTTTGTGGTAGAGGGGGCTGATAGCGCGGAGGCTCAGTAGAGTAATGGGACTGAACTGGACACCTAATTTCTGCCTGAAGAGCACAGATTACAGACCCTAGATAAATAATCTGTCCTTGTAGACTAGTGATTTGTTACAGATAGCACAGTTTCCAAATTTGAAAAGGGTACTGCGAAAGACAGCTGCAAAGCAAGTGTTGCACTGAACTAAGTCAGAAATTCTTAGATACAGGGAATCTCAGACACACGTGCCCTGAATGTACCACTGTTTATGATTTTTAGTTATATAATTCGGGCACTGTTATTATCTGTTGCAGCCTTCCAAGAAAGGCAGCAGTTTGTAAAGGCTCCCAGCAACTCTGGGCAGTTAAATACAATGGAGATCCAATCAGGGCCCAGGCTACCTTTCTGTTGCAGCGATTCCATGTCCACCTTGCTTTCTTCTTTACTCCTGTCCAACTCAGCTTTATCGGATTATGGTCAGCCCAAATATTAGGTTCTATCTCAACCTCATGTATATTATTCTTAATTTAGGGGACATCCATATCATATCAATTCTAGACCATCATTTGTGTCTATTTGAATAAAATGTATACTGTCTTTTTGGGGTTCATTTCTCTCCAGACATTCTATACGCAGATTTCTTCTGCCATTTTAACAAACACCTTAGGTAATCTTTTTTCCTTTTTTTCCCTATTTTACTACATTTGTAATCTAATTTTTCATTCACAATTGTGTTAAAGCCTCCTACTAAACAAATATTTTGATATTCCTTTTCCAATATTTTCAGGTGTTTATTGTTTGGTGCATATATTGCTACTATCAATATATTTTTTTGATTTATCATCATTTCCACCATTAAAATTATTTCTTCTTCCTTCAAGATCCCTTCCAACTCTGTTATTCTGTTATTCCATCACTTAAAGCTGCCACATCTCTAAAATTAGCTCAAAAGTTTGACTGAAACTATTTTGGGACATTTTTCCAGGCTTGAAAGACTAGATTTTCTCCATATACACCAGTGGTNGGCGCAGGGGGCGGAACCACGCTTGCGCGTCGCTCCCGGGCAGGGAAAGTCCTCGACTTACGACCGGTTGGGTAGTCCTCGACTTATGACCGGTTTAGTCCTCGACTTATGACCAGTTTAGTCCTTGACTTATGACCGGTTTAGTCCTCGACTTACGACCAGTTGGGGTCGCGGCATTAAAATGGTTGAGAACCACTGATATACACACTTGTAGGTCTGTGTCTATATTTCTCCCTGTATGGATATATCTGGAATTATATAATATATCCCCAACACTTCCAGATATATTTAATGATAACCCTTTGTATTGCTAAGGATTTGTGATTGACCAAAGTCAACAAGAAATTTTACCCAAATCAACAACTGAATTTGATTGAATGGATATTTGAACATGGATGTTGGTAGTATTCCATGTATCAGATGAATCATAAACAATGTAAAAAATTATTCTATCATTGTGGCATGTTTGCTTTTTCATTGTAATGTACCGTATACTATTTTTCACACCTTTCATCATTTTATAAAAATTAAAGTTACACTTTTCCTTAAATCTTATAGAAAAGAGGATGGGAAGAAGAGCACTCTGGACAGCTAAGAATAATGAGCAACATTGAAAAGGAAAGCAAACCGAGTCAGAAATCAAAATATTTTCCATTTCCTTCAGAAAACCACATAATTCTCCTCCTCCTCCAGCGGCTCTTAGAAAAAAATAGAGAAAATCAAGAAAGATTTCAAACTGGAATAAGTAGATTATTCAGAACTCAAGGATACATTACATGAAAAGTGAAGGGAGATTATTTTTCATTCAGTAAAAGAGGGGAATATCTGGAAGTCAGTTGGAGGAAAAGGTGAGTAGGAAAGTCACGTAGAGCAGAGAGTCATACAGGCCTCGTACTGTGAGGAAGAAATCGGATTGAATGAAAACATCACTAAACAAGGGATTTTCCATATTTTTGACTTCCTCGAGAATATCAGCTGTGGAAAAGCTCCTTACTTGTGTCTACTGTTGGAAAAGCACAGATTGCAAATCACAACTGATTATGCACAAGAGGAGCCACACAGCAGAAAAGCCATAAAAGCACTCCTAGTGCAGTAAATGCTTTAGTGAGCATGGCAACGTGGTGATACATCAGAGGATTCACAGCAGAGAGAAAATCTATGACCGTACTGATTCTGTGAAAGTTTCATTACAAATTCCCATGTCATGAGACACCAGAGGACTCACACCGGAGAGAAATCTTTTGAATGTCTTGATTGTGGGAAAGGTTTCAGTTACAATTCCCACCTGGTGATACACCAGAGGATTCACACAGGAGAGAAACCCTTTGAATGTCCTGATTGTGGGAAAAGTTTCAGTCACAAGTCCAACCTGGTGAGACACCAGAGGATTCACATAGAAGAGAAACCATATGAGTGTCCACTTTGTGGGAAAAGTTTTATTGCAAATTCTGACCTGATAAAACACCAGAGTACTCACACAGGAGAAAAACCCTTTGAATGTCCTGAATGTGGGAAACATTTCAGTCAGAATTCCCACCTGGTGTCACACCAGAGTACTCACACAAGAGAGAAACCCTTTCAATGTCCTGATTGTGGGAAAAGTTTCAGTCAGAATTCCCACCTGGTGTCACACCAGAGGACTCACACAAGAGAGAAACCCTTTGAATGTCTTGATTGTGGGAAAAGTTTCAGTCAGAATTCCCACCTGGTGTCACACCAGAGGACTCACACAGAAGAGAAACCCTTTGAATGTCCTATCTGTGGGAAAAGTTTCAATCGCAAATCCAGCCTGGTGACACACCAGAGGACTCACACAGGAGAGAAACCCTTTGAATGCCCGATCTGTGGGGAAAGTTTCAATCACAAATCCAGCCTGGTGACACACCAGAGCACTCACACAGGAAAGAAACCCTTTGAATGTCCGATCTGTGTGGAAAGTTTCAATCGCAAATCCAGCCTGGTGACACACCAGAGGACTCATACAGGAGAGAAACCCTTTGAATGTCCGATCTGTGGGAAACATTTCAGTGAGAATTCCAACCTGATGAGACACCAGAGGGCTCACACAGGAGAGAAACCCTTTGAATGTCCTGATTGTGGGAAACGTTTCAGTCAGAATTCCAGCTTTGTGACACACCGGAGGATTCACACAGGAGAGAAACCATATGAGTGTCCACTTTGTGGGAAAAGTTTTATTGCAAATTCTAACCTGATAAAACACCAGAAGACTCACACAGGAGAAAAACACTTTGAATGTCCAATCTGTGGGAAAAGTTTCAGTGAGAATTGCCACCTGGTGACACACCAGAGGACTCATACAGGAGAGAAACCCTTTGAATGTCCTGATTGTGGGAAAAGTTTCAGTTGCAATTTTCACCTGATGAGACACCAGAGGGCTCACACAGGAGAGAAACCCTTTGAATGTCCTGATTGTGAGAAAAGTTTCAGTTATTATTCCAACCTGGTGACACACCAGAGGACTCACACAGGAGAAAAACCCTTTGAATGTCCTGAATGTGGGAAAAGTTTCAGTCGCAATTACCACCTGGTGAGACACCAGCGGACTCACACAGGAGAGAAACCCTTTGAATGTT
>NW_015390813.1:20797-22840 GCF_001527695.2 Protobothrops mucrosquamatus | reverse complement strand
CTCCTAAGGCTTTTTCCCCCTCCCACTGGGTCCCTGCACGCCTCACACCCTCCTCTTTCTTTTTAAGATTTCTGATCCTCATGTTGGGGAAGGAGGGGAGGGCGTGCATCCCTGGCCCTTGGGACTGTGTCCTGAAAGCAGCCGTTATTTTCAGTGGGTCTTGGCTTCCTCCCTGGGCCATGCGGTGGACTTGTGGAAGCGGCTGCCATTTGGCCATACTGTCACGCAGAAGAGAGACAAACCTCTCTGTTTTGCTACCTAACATGAGTAAAAAAAAGGTACAGTTGAAAAGGTTTCATTGTTGATAAGGGAAAAAATGGGTATTTTCAGTGTTGCTATGGACATTAGGTCAAGGGAAGTAGCTCAGAGTTGCCTCAAACGGCGAGATGGGCAGTGATTAAGTTTAATAATGAATGTATTTAATAATAAAAAGATAATGTAAACCTCATTACCCAACTCTTGCTCAGTGATACATACAGTGGGTTTCTAACATATTGCAATTGTCAACTTGTAATCTGTCTCTTGTGCAATCTGCATCTCTAAGCAATCTGTTTTACTCAGCTTCCCTTTCCTGCTGTCAGTTTCAATCATACATCAGTCTCGCCACTCTCTGCCTCTGATGACGTGAGCTGCAGTTAGGCTTCTGCCTCTTAATTTATTGTTGCATTGCTATCTGCCCTAGTGCAGGGTGTCCCTCTAAAAAGGTTCGCCTGGTTATCAGTTGGCCATGTGCTTTGGTGGGATATTCTATTCTTCTCTTTTGTTTTCTTTTTAAAAATGTATTTTAGAAATATTTCTTCTACCATGTATTGACAGTCTTAGCCTTAGTCTTAGCTCCACATTTTCTGGACCCTGCTGCATATATTTCCCTCTCTGTGACCTAATGATTTCTGTGACTTCTGTACAAGAAAATTTACAGAAGTTCATGGCATTTAACACTTACCAGATATACATTGTCCTCCTTCAGGAATGATGCTGGCATGCTGGGTGCCCTTGGATGCAGCCCTGGCCAGCAGAAGTTGCCTCCCCTGGAGGATCTGACCTGATGGGATTGCCATGGCCTAAATCCTTGGAAGCCCCAGGAAATCGGTCATAAAGATTTGGGATGTAGAGAGGTTTTGATCATCACTGAGAGTCACCCTTTACAAAGCTTATTCTGTAATTCTGAGAAACGGTCATGAACTTTTAGGGCTCAGGACACAGCTAATCTTCACAAGCTAAGTTGCATCACATTTCACAATTTCACTTGGATCAGTTGCAAAGATCGGTTGCTAGAAGTCAAAAACGATTTGAAAGCTTTTAATCAGGGAAAAAAATCTTGCAAACGGCTTAGGTAGAAATGAGAGAAACATGTTTTGTTTTTTTTTGGCACCTATCCATGGTCAAATAGGCAACCTCTGTTTAGAAAACTGAAAACGTAGCAGGTGGCATCTGTGTTTGAGTTTAAAGGAGTTAAAATCATCGAGTCCTGTATTGCTAGAAAGGATGGGAAGAGATGAGAAGCGCAGAGGAACTTCCTCTTCCGGATCACTCATGGGAGGAGGTTGGTGTGCAAAGCGGCTTTTCTGCTCTTTCCAGGGTAGAAGCAGCAGCTGGAAGGTGAGTGGAGGGCAGGTCGGAGGAGAAGCCGGGAGCAAGCGGGGCTGTTTGGTTTCCTCCACGGCGTCCAAGCAGAGAAGCAACTAGGCTGAAGCATCTCAGCTGCTGCTGCTGCAAATCCCTTCCCTCCCCAACTTTTAAGTCCACTGGTGCTGCAGGCTGTTAAACTGGGGGCTGCGATTTTCTGCTGGTGGGAAGATTTCAAAAGTCTCCTTCAAGGGAAGGTTGATTCTTTGGGAATGGCTTCCCTCCAGACTTTGTGAGTGCTGCATCACTGGAAGTTTTTAAGAGGAGACCGGACAGCCATTTTCAGGAATGGTAATAGGGTCTCCTGCCTGAGCAGTGGGTTGGACTAGAAGACCTCCAAGGTCCCTACCAACTCTATTATTATTATTATTATTATTATTATTATTATTATTATTATTATTATTATTATTATTATTA
>NW_015390813.1:16728-19812 GCF_001527695.2 Protobothrops mucrosquamatus | reverse complement strand
ATCTTTTTAGTTTTTCATCCTCATCTAAGATAATTTCCCCCTTTGTCAGCTAAGTTGTTGGTTTTCTTTTTGTAGAGGCCTGCTGCTTCTTTCACTTTTTTGTGTAAATTGAAATTATCATGCATACGTTCTGTCTCTTCTATTTCCTTGCATCTCTTTGCAAACCACTTTTCTTTTGCCAGTTAAATTTTTCTTCTAATTGTTTTCTGCACTTCATTGTATTTTTCTTTGTATTTATTTTTATATCTTCTTTCATCCATGAGATGAAGAATTTCCTTCGTCATTCACTGTTGTTTCTTGTGGTACCCCTCTCTCTGTTTTGAATTTGTTACCTCTACTATTGCATTTTTAAATTTATTCCAGTTCGCTTCTACATCATCATCATTCAGGTTGTTGGTTTCCCTTAAATGATTTTCTAGTTCTTCTTTAATCTTACCTCCATGTTTAATGATGAAGTCTCTGTTGATTTTTGGTTTAGCAGGATTCGGGTTTTTCATCCTTTTTAGTTTCAGCTCGACTTCAGCAAGTAGTAGATTATGATCGGATGGTACATCTGCACCTGGGTATGTCTTTACTGATTTTACTGAGTTTCTAAATCTTTTGTTTATTGTAAAATAGTCAGTTTGGTTCCTTACTACATTATTTCGTGTATCTGCTGGTGATCTCCAAGTGTAGAGGCGTCTTTTTGGCAACTTGAAAAAAGTATTCATCACACATTGCCTATGTTCCTTGCAGAAGTCTACGAATCTGTCACCTCTTCCATTTCTGGTCCCTAAGACAAAGTTTCCAACTATAGGAGCATCACTTCCTTCTCCCACTTTTGCATTGAAGTCCCCCATGAGTATTGTGATATCATTACTTTTTAGGGTTTTCAGTAAACTGCTTATATCTTCATAGAACTTCTCTAAATCCTCCTCATCGCTGTCAGCTGTGGGAGCGTAAACTTGTATAACATTCATATTTACTGGAGTACTATTTATTTGGATCATTATCACTCTATCGGATACAGGAATAAAGGACTTGATGCATTTATTTACACAGTTGTTTATAATTATAGCTACTCCATTTCGATGGTGTTTGCTATTCTCACCAGAGTAGTAGATAGTATAATTTCCTATTCTGCACATTCCATTTTCAGGCCAGTGCATTTCACTCACTCCCAATATAGAGATATGGTATTTGGACATTTCTTGGATAGTGTTGTGTGTTTTCCCAACTTCGTATAGGCTTCTCAGATTCCACATTCCAATTCGTAGTTTTGGGTTTATCATGCTTCTAGCGGACGGGGAGATTCTTAGCACCCCTGACCCATTTAAGGGCTGCCCGTACTCGGGGCCATTGTTAGATTTTGCCGCCATTAACATGATTTTCCTGGGAAATATATAGTGTGGTAATCTTCCCTTTGCTTTCTACACAATAAAATGTATACTGAGTCTTTTGGGGGTTCATTTCTCTCCAGACATTCTGTACGCAGATTTCTTCTGCCATTTTAACAAACACCTTAGATAATCTCTTTCTTCCTTTTTTCCCTATTTTACTACTTTTGTAATCTAATTTTTCATTCACAATTGTGTTAAAGCCTCCTACTAAACAAACATTTTGATGTTAAATTTCCAATATTTTCCTGTGTAGTTTTTGATAAAATATTTATTGTTTATTGTTTGGTGCATATATTGCTATTATCAACATCGGTTTTTTTTTATTTATCGTCATTTCCACCATTAAATAAGTCTACCTTTTTCCTTCAAGGTCCCTTCTAACTCTGATATTCTGTTATCCACCAGTTAAAGCTGCCACATCTCTAAAATTAGCACCAAAGCTTTGACTGTAAAATATTTTGGGACAATTTTCCAGCTTGAAAGACATAGATTTTCTCCATATATACTTTTGTAGGAGTGTGGATCTCTATCTGTATTTTTCTCTGTATGCATATATCTGGAATTATATAATCTATCCCCATCACTTCCAGATGTATTTGATGATAACCGTTTGCATTGCTAAGGATTTGTGATTGACCGAAGTCAACAAGAAATTTTACCCAAATCAACAACTGAATTTGATTGAATGGATATTTGAACATGGATGTTGGTAGTATTCCATGTAGCAGATGAATCATAAATAATGTAAGAGGTTATTCTATCATTGTGGCATGTTTGCTTTTTTATTGTAATGTATACATTTTTTCTTTTTTCACACCTCTCCCCATTTTATAAAAATTAAAGTTACACTTTTCTTTAAATCTTATAGAAAAGAGGATGGGAAGAAGAGCCCTCTGGACAGCTAAGAATAACAAGCAACATTGAAAAGGAAAGCAAACCGAGCCAGAAATCAAAATATTTTTCATTTCCTTCAGAAAACCACACAATTGTCCTTCTCCTCCAGCAGCTCTTAGAAAAAAAGAGAGAAAATCAAGAAAGATTTCAAACTGGAATAAGTAGATTACTCAGAACTCAAGGATACATTATATGAAAAGTGAAGGGAGATTATTTTTCATTCAGTAAAAGAGGGAAATATCTGGAAGTCAGTGGAGGAAAAGGTGAGTAGGAAAGTCACGTAGAGCAGAGAGCCATGCAGGCCTCGCCCTGTGAGGAAGAAAACGGATTGAATGAAATCACCACTAAACAAGGGATTGTCCATATTTTTGACTTCCTCGAGAATATCAGCTGTGGAAAAGCTCCGTACTTGTGTCTATTGTTGGAAAAGCACATATTGCAAATCACAACTGATTATGCACAAGAGGAGCCACACAAGAGAAAAGCCATAAAAGCACTCCTAGTGCAGTAAATGTTTTAGTGAGCATGGCAACGTGGTGATACATCAGAGGATTCACAGCAGAGCGAAAACGTATGACTGTACTGATTGTGCGAAAGTTTCATTAGAAATTTCCATGTCATGAGGCACCATAGGACTTGCACAGGAGAGAAACACTTTGAATGTCCTCATTGTAGGAAAAGTTTCAATAGAAGTTCCCATCTGGTGATACACCAAAGGACTCACACAGGAGAGAAACCCTTCGAATGTCCTGATTGTGGGAAACGTTTCAGTGAGAATTCCTGCCTTGTGAAACACCAGAGGACTCACACA
>NW_015390813.1:12360-13710 GCF_001527695.2 Protobothrops mucrosquamatus | reverse complement strand
TTAGTGGATTTGCAAAATGTTTTGGAAATAGTATTCTTGGACGTTGGCAAGACGTTTGACAAGGTAGAGTACAAGTTAACTTTTTGGTAAGATAGAACAACATGGGATAGATAGAACCAGCCCTAGGTGAATTCGCAATTGACTGACCAACCACACTCAGTGGGTATTCCTCAATGGAACTACATCTACGTGGAGAGAAGCATGCAGTGGGGTACCTCAAGGTTCGGTCTTGGGCCCAGTACACTTCGACATCTTCATAAATAGATAGGCTCAAGATCGAAAGGGATCCTGATAGATGATGAGGAAAATAATGTCTGCATTTAGGCAGGAAAAACCAAAAGTACAGAGATAAAATAGGTAATAGCTGGCTCAATAGAGGAATTTACGTGTCCAACAGACAAGGATAAGACAAGAGTGTGCTTCAGCTGCCAAAAAAAAAAAGTCAATGTAGTCTTAGTCTGCATGAACAGAGGGATAATGTCACTTTTCACCATGGGGTGAGACCACACTAAGGATACTGCTCCATGTTTGGGTCCCATGATACAGTATAGATGTTGAGACCCTGGAAAATATGCAAAGAAAAAGAAAGATGATAAATCATCTGGACGCTAAATGACAATCGGTTGAGAGCGCTAGGTATGTCTGGCCATGGAAGGGAAGGATTTGGGGGGGCATGATGGCTGTTTTCCACTACTTGAGGGGCTGTCATGAAGAGGAGATCAACTTATTCTCTAGGGCAACAGAAGGCAGAACAAGAAGTTCATGGATGGAAGGTTGTCAAAGGAAGATCCAATCTAGAAATAAGGAGAAATCTTCTGTCAGTGAGTGCAATTGATCAATGGAATAGCTGGTCTACTGGCATTGTAGATGCTCCATCACTGGAGGTTTTCCAGAATGGACCGGACATCATTTGACTCAGGTTATATAAGGCACCTGCCTTGAACAGCGGGTTGGACTAGAGACCACTGATGCTATGATTCTACGAGTTTAGAGACAGCTTAGAAAATAGCTGAAGAACAAACCCATAAACCTGCTTTTGGAAGGGTCCCTTTTTAAAAAAAATATATGAAAAATTAAGATAGAATACACACTCCAAAGAAAAAAGAATACAACAACAAAACAAGGATAGCCAAAACATTAAAAAAGAAAAAAATTGTATTACAAAAGACGAAAGACAAAAACAGATTTACATATAGTAAATCAGTTGAATGTTGATAAACATAGTGTAACAATATTAGTTTCCTACCCTTGCAAAGCAGGCTCAAAATTTGTGAATTTCTACCTCTAGTTAGAATCAATTTGTCCTTCATTTATCTACTGTGTGTAACGGCAAAATGCTGAACAGATGAA
>NW_015390813.1:5236-9533 GCF_001527695.2 Protobothrops mucrosquamatus | reverse complement strand
CATTTGTCAGGAATGGTAATAGGGTCTCCTGCCTGAGCAGTGGGTTGGACTAGAAGACCTCCAAGGTTCCTTCCAACTCTGTAATTCTATTCTTTCTGTTTTCTTGGCAACAAGATGGACTGAAGATGCCACTGATTTTTATGGGATTTTTTTTTTACTTCCATGTCTTGCCAATGAACATGGTATTTCCTATTGGTGCCCCATTCATGAATTAACCAGGTTCAACCGTTTTTAACCCAGCACTTTTTAAAAATAGCTACTGAAGAGCTTTTGGGATGTTCAGTTTGTATTAGTCATCACTTATCACTTATTCCCTGACCCTCCAAAGTTACAATGACATTGTAAGAGCAGACTTATGCCTGGTAAAACAAATTAGTGGTCATTGTAGCACCTTTTCAGTGACCTGAACGTCAGCAGTTCCTGTCGTTATGAAAGTGCAGGAAAAGGAAATGCACCAGTTTGGTTTCTGCCAACCGGTGCACATTTATGATGGTTGCAGTATCTCACACTCATGATCCCCGTTTGTGACTTCCCAACTAGATTCTGACAGGCAAAATCACTGGGGATGCCGGCAGGAAGTTACAAGTGAAATTACCTTTAACAACCCACGTGGATTTGCTTTACAACTGCAGAGGAACAGATGTAAGTTGGCACTCTCATGTGACATCGTGCTTCATGATCTGGCTGCTTAGTGACATAAAAGCCCATTCCAGTTGCAGTCAGTAAGTGAGGACTGCTTGAATTGGGATGTCACCAGAATAATTGTGGGAAAGATTTTCTCCTCTTATTTGCAGCTGAGGACTTCCATGAGCAAAACTGGTGCTTTAAATCTTGCAGAGGCTTTAAGCATCATTTCATCAGTTACAGTAGTGGCCAAAATTGTGGAAAACTTTGGGGAAAAGTCTACATTTGAGGTTTGATGGCTAATAACACCAGTTTGTTTTGGAGTAATACCATAAAATTATATATCAATGGAAAGTTAATTTAATCAAGAATGTAATGCAATACTTTTTATGAAGGATTTGGTATTAGAATAGCAGTTATAAAGAAGAAAAGTGAAACACGTAGAAAAAACGAGATATATAAAAATTATCACGTCAGTTAATACTTAGTTGGGTAACCTTTAGCATGAATTACGGCCTTACAACGTCTTCCCATGGAATGAACCAAGTCCTTTAGTTCTGCAGCTGTTATAATGTGAAACCAAGATTGAATGATTGCTTCTATTAACTGGGTTTTATTGCTGGGTCGCTTCTGACTAACAAGTTTCTTTAGTCGGCTCCATAGATTTTCATTTGGGTTAAGATCTGGGCTATTCCCAGGCTATTCCAGCAGTGGAATATGATTATCTTGAAACCACCTTTTGCACACAGCAGCAACATGACATGGAACTGAATCCTGTTGAAATATAAATGCTTCATTGTCTTGGAAAAGATCATGTGCGGAAGGCTTCAGATTGGGCTCAAGTCTTTCATGAATGTATTTTTGGCCATTTATATTCCCATTAATCACACAAATTCTTCCCACACCTTTTGATGTCGCACAACCCCAGATCATAACACTGACTGGGTGTTTCACGGTACATGTAATGCAATCAGGATGCAAATCTTCTCCGATTCTTCTCCTTACGTATTTTATGCCATCACTACCAAACAGGGAGATCTTGGTCTCATCACTCCAAATAACACTGTGCCCATTGTTCCTCCGTCCAGGTAACATGGGTTTTAGCCCAATTTAGTCTTTTCCACCTTTGTTTGAGAGATAAAAGTGGCTTTTTTCATGGAATTCTAGATTTTAGGCCAAATTCCTGCAGTCTGCACCGAACAATCCTTGCACTCAACGTCACGTTGCATTGCGCCATTTCATCTTGTATATACCCAGATGATTTTCTTCTGTCACGTAGGCACAGTCTCTTAATTCCTCTATCATCACTTGCTGTTGTGCACCTTTTCCTGCCTTTACCAGAGTGGCTTTGTAGTGACTGAGTCTCCTTATACCTCTTCAAAAACTTAGAAATGCCAGCTTTGGTTAAGTTTCCACCTATTTTTCTTCTAATTTCTTTATAACTGTAGCCTTGTTCACTTAATAATCCTATTTTACATTGCTTTCTGGGCAACCAGTCAACTCTTTGCACCATTACTTTAATTTTATTACGTTTTAGAAGCTCACTAAATGAAAGAACACAAAACCCCCCACAATCAACTTGATAGAGATAACATAACACATTCACAAATGTCCTCCTCTCAGCTTCAATACATGACATCAATAACTGAATCCTACTGTGATCTGATTGGCTTATTGCCAAAATAAGATGACACCTGATTGGCTCTCTAAATACTCATGCTCATTGGCTACAATCAGATGAAGGAATGCTACCTGATATCAACCAAAGCAAATTGTGCTTCCTTTTTCTGNGAGAATAAGGATAGCCCGGGAGAAAGAAACCGGAAGTAAATCACATCTTCCAAGTTGATTGGAAGATGTGAACCATGACCCCAAAATAAGGGAGTGGGAAATGCTTGGAATGTATATGCGTAACGGAAGAGAAGCCAGACCTAAGCATTTCCACCATGCTGTACTGACGTCTCTGTAACCTTAATAAATGCTTTTAGGAAAAAATATGCCTGAAAGTCCTTTTAAGTGTTTCGTTAATCAGACACATGACAATAGGGTTCCTACCTGAGCAGGGAGTTGGACTAGAAGACCTCTTAGGTCCCTTCCAACTCTATTATTTTGTTATTCATCAGTTAAAGCCCCCACATCTCTAAAATTAGCTCAAAAGCTTTGATTTTAACCATTTTGGGACATTTTTCCAGGCTTGAAAGATATAGATTTTCTCCATGTACACATTTGTAGGTGTGTGTCTGCATTTCTCTCTGTTTGTGTAAATCTGAAATTATAAAATCTATTCCCAGCACTTCCAGATATATTTGATGAAAACCCTTTGCATTGCTAAGAATTTGTGATTGATCCAAGTCAACAAGAGAATTTCATGATTGAACGGAAATCTGAATTTGGATGTGTGTAGTCTTCCAATGAATCATAATGTACAAAGTTATTCTAGTATTGTGGCATGTTTGCTTTTTCATTGTAATGTATTTATTTATTTTCACATCTCTAACCATTTAGTTTCACTTTTCTTTGAATCTTATAGACAAAGAAGATGGCAATAAAATGACTCTGGACAGCTAAGAATAACAAGCAACATTGAAAAAGGAAAGGAAACTGAGCTAGAAATCAAAATATTTTCCATTTCCTTCAGAAAACCACAAAATTCTCCTCCTGCAGCAGCGGTTAGACAAAAGAGAGAGAAAAAAAGAAAGATTCCACACTAGAATAAGTAGATGATTCAGAACTCAAGGATATCTTACATGAAAAGTGAAGGGAGATTATTTTTCATTCAGTAAAAGAGGGAAATATCTGGAAGTCAGTTGGAGGAAAAGGTCAGTAAGAAAGGCACGTAGAGCAGAGAGCCATACAGGCCTCGCCCTGTGAGGAAGAAAACGGCTTGAATAAAAGCACCACTAAAAAAGGGATTGTCCGTATTTTTGACCTCCTCAAAAATATCAGCTTGGAAAAGCTCCGTATTTGTGTCTATTGTTGGAAAAGCACAGATAGCAAATCACAGATTATGCATGATAGCACCCACACTGGAGAAAAACATTAATAATTATCCACGTGTTGAAAGCTTTAGTCACAACAGCTCCCTTGTGGCTCATGGAAGGACCCACATAAGAGAATAACCAGAGGACTCACACAGGAGAGAAATCCTTTGAATGTCCTGATTATGTGAAAGTTTCATTAGAAATTCCCAAGTCATGAGTCCCCACAGGAGTCAATACAGGATAGAAACCCTTTGAATGTCCTGACTGTGGGAAAAGTTTCAGTCACAATTCCAGTCTGGAGATACATCAGTGGATTCCCTCCAGGGATAAACTGTATGAGTGTCCAAATTGTGGGAAAAGAAATTGCCACATGATGAGAAACCAGAGGACTCACACAGGAGAGAAATCCTTTGAATGTTGTCTTTGTGGGAAATGTTTCAGTAAGAATTCCCATTTCATGAGACACCAGAGGACTCACACAGGAGAGAAAGTCTATGAGTGTCCTGTTTGTGGCAAACGTTTCAATCAGAATTACAACCTCATGAGACATCAGAGGACTCACAGAGGAGAGAAACCCTTTGAATGTCCTATCTGTGGGAAAAGTTTCAGTCAGAAGTCCAGCCTGGTGACACACCAGAATACTCACATAGGAGAGAAACCGTTTGAATGTCCTGATTGTGGGAAACGTTTCA
>NW_015390813.1:0-1964 GCF_001527695.2 Protobothrops mucrosquamatus | reverse complement strand
TTTTGATTTGCATTCTTCTCAGATTCAGTGATGGTCTTCTCCATCACTACCAGTCTTAGAGATAAAATTAGGACATTTCAAACTGGACAACTAAGCTATGATTTCCCTTGTAACTTTGCAAATTCTAAACAGCCTTTGGTTCTGCCACTGGGTTTGTAGCCTTTGAAAATTATAGAATTAGAGAGGATCTCTCTGACTTCCCTGATGATTCTCCCAATTCTGAACCAGATCCGACAGACAATGGGAAAGTTGAGGTCCCCATGGATGGAGAAAGTGAGTTAGACACAAATGTTTTGAAAAAATCTGGGAATGAATTCCTTTAACATAAGAAGAATTTGGCTGTCTGAAAGCTGGTCCTGAGTATGGCACTTGGGGTATTTGAAGGTTCCTGTGACCCCCTCTTGGTTGTTCTGGCTGTGCCCCCCGGTTTTATTTCTCCTTTTAAAAGATTGAGAATTTCCCAACTGATTTAATTAAAGCAAACTTCTGTTTCTGTTTCCAATAATGTCTCTGAAGAAACAAAAATGATGGGCATCTATAACTGAAGCCAGTTGAAACTGTCTCAAAAACTAAAAAACCAATAAAATTTCTTTCAAAAAAAAAGAAGAGAGAGAGAAGCAACCTGGAATTAAGGAGAAACTTCATGACAGTGAGGACAATCAACCAGTGGAACTGCTTGCCTCCAGAAATCATGGGCACTCCATCACTGGAGATTTTTAAGAAGAGACTAGACAGTCACTTGTCTGAAATGGTATAGATTCTCCTACTTGAGCAGGGGGATGGACTAGAAGACCTCCAAGGTCCCTTCCAGCTCTATTCTATTCTAAAAGTCAAATTTTCTTTAAGGTTTTCCAAGGAATGCCTATACGTAAAGAGAGAAACAATATTTGGAGTAATGAAATGACATTTAAGGTCTGCAGATGAATGATCCTGAATTTAGAAGAAACCAAATAATTGCACATTTGTTCATTTCACTAACACAATTCAGAGGACTGGTTACATTTTTTTTCTAGTGGATCACATTGTAGTTAGGTAGGCAGGTTGTCTGGGGGTATATTTACCTTGTAAATTACAGCACGTTACACAGGAAGTGCTTTGTATGCCATCTTGAGTTACTGAATGAAAAGGGAATCAATAAAATATTCCTTGCGGTTCTTTTATTTCAGATTCCTCCATGCAACAGAGCTCAGATCCAATAGCTTAAATGGCCATTATCCCCATCCAAAACCTACAATATGTACATTAATAACGGCAGTGCAGGGTGTCCCTCTAAAAAGGTTAGCCTGGTGATCAGTCTGCCATGTGCTTTGGTGGAATATTCTATTCTTCCCTTGTTTTCTTTTTAAAAATGTATTTTTGAAATATTTCTTCTACCATATGTTCACAATCGCCCCCTCTTTTTTAGCCCCCTATTTTCAGGCCCTGCTGCATTTTTTTCTTTGTGACCTAATGGAGACTTCTGTGCAAGCAAATTTATAGAAGTACATGGCATTTAGCAGATCTACATTCTCCTCCTTCAGGAATGAAGCTGGGATGGTGGGTGCTCTTGGATGCAGCAATGGCCAGCAGGAGTCAAGTTGGCTCCTCTGGAGCATCTGCCCTGATGTTGCTGCTATGCCCTAAAACCTTGGGAGCCACATTAAATAAGTCATAAAGATTTCGGGTGTAGAGAGGTTTTGATCTCCACTGAGAGTCACCCATAAAAAAAACTGTAATTCTATAAAACCGTCATGAACTTTTAGGGATCAGCACGTAGCTAATCTTTACAAGCTAACCAGCATCACATTTCACTATTTCACTTGGCTCAGTTGCAAAGGTTAGTTGCTAGGAGTCAAAAATTACTTGATAGCTTTTAATCAGGGAAGAAATCGTGCAAACGCCAGACAACCGTGTTTTTCGCCACCTATCCGGAGTCAAACAGGCAACATCTGTGCCCAGAAGGCGGACTCTGTGGTTGACTTTAA
>NW_015390812.1:31226-32944 GCF_001527695.2 Protobothrops mucrosquamatus | reverse complement strand
CTTCCTTCCTTCCTTCCTTCCTTTCCTACTTCCTCTTCTCTTCTCTTCCCTCCCCTCCCCTTCCTTCCTTACCCTCCTTCTTCTTTCTTTCCTTCCTTCCTTCCTCCTCCCTGTTCTTTCCTTCCTTCCCTCCCTCCCCACTCCCTCTTTTTTCCTTCCTTCCTTCCCTCTCCCCCTTCCTTCCTCCACCCTCTTCCTTCTTTCCTTCCTTCCTTCCCCTTCTTCTTCTTTCCTTCCTTCCTTCCTCCTCCCTCTCCCCCTTCCTTTCTTTCTTACTTTCTTCCCACTCCCTCTTCCTTCCTTTGTTTCTTTCTTCCTTTCTTCCTTCCTTCCCCACTCCCTCTTCTTTTCTTCCTTCCTTCCTTCCCTCCTTCCTTCCTTCCCCCTCCCCCTTCCTTCCTTCCTTCTTTATTTATTTATTTCCTTCCTTCCTTCCTTCCTTCCTTCCATCTCCATTCACCTTTTTCCATGGGGAAAAAAAAATGTATCACAGAGTTCAATGAGAGAAAACTAAATTATCCACCTGTTACTAACTTAGCAACTGCAGGGATTCCCTTAGCAACCGTAACAAGAAAGGGGGTAAACTGGGGCAAAATTAATGTAACAAATGTTTCACTTCGCAACGGCAATTTTGGGCTCAGTTGTGGCCGTACGTCTACGACAACCCGTCACAGCCACCTCGCCATGGCCAACGCATTGCCGCCAACTTGCCATGGGAAAACTCGCCATGGCCCACTTGCTGTAGATCAGCTCATCACGGGACAAGAGTTACATTAATATTGAAGAAATAGTCAAATAGAATCATTAAAGAAGGACGCCAAAGGAGGGAGGGACAAAATAAATCGTGAATGGAATGGAATGAAATATGAATTAAGTTGCATTGTTGAATTTTCCCCCAGCGAGTTGTGGCACGTTGGGCGTGACGATGTGGCTGAGGCGAGTTGTCCCATTCCGACGTCACAAATGGAGCAAAACTCAGTCTACAACACCGTCCTTTCAGCAGTTCCAAGAAGGCTCCACACCCATTTGCACCTCTCAGATGACCCTGAGGACACAGCTCAACCTCCAAGTGGCCTCAACGACTCTCTAAAAAGAATGCAAATGACCAGCTGTCTGCAAGGAGTATAAATCCTCCCATTTTACCACCATCCGGTCTGAGCTGAAGAAGCTTCTTTTGGATGAGAAGAGAAACGTTTTCAAAGAAAAACAAGAACGTCCAGTTGCCTCTTGAAAGAACTGAGGACAAACCCATGGAATTCTAGCTGTTTCTTTTTCCAGGTCCAGGAAAATCAGCCAGAAGGTGGACTGTTTGCACATGGGTATCGGCTCTGTCCCCTGAGCTGGAATTGCTGCTCAATTAAGTTCTGGAGCACCCGAGCAGAATGTCAACCGGACTGCTTTATACGTTGGCTCTCATCCAAGACATTCATCTTAATTGGATTTTTTTTCCCCTTTCCCGCATGCCGTCGAAGGATGCGTTTAAAGCCAGCTCATTTACAAGGTAAATCTACTGGTAAGATGTTAGCTGAAGTGTTATAATAACCCTTCCCTTCCCTCCCGGATTATATGAGGTGTCTCTAACCTCTTGTTTGCTTTCTCCCTTTGAAATTTGTTTTTTTTCCCTTCTTCTTCTTCTTCTTCTTCTTCTTCTTCTTCTTCTTCTTCTTCTTCTTCTTCTTCTTCTTCTTCTTCTTCTTCTTCTTCTTCTTCTTCTTCTT
>NW_015390812.1:24598-28463 GCF_001527695.2 Protobothrops mucrosquamatus | reverse complement strand
AGAACAGAACAGAACAGAACAGAACAGAATAGAATAGAATAGAAGCTAGAAGGGACCTTGGAGGTCTTCTAGTCCAGCCCCCTGCTCAAGCAGGAGAACCTATACCATCTCAGACAAGTGACTGTCCAGCCTCTTCTTAAAGATCTCCAGGGATGGAGCACCCACTATTCCTGGTGGCAAGGGTCTCCTGCTTGAGCAGGGGGTTGGACTAGACGTCCTCCAAGGTCCCTTCCAGCTCTATTCTGATGAACTGAACACAATGGACTCTGAATTAAGAAACAGGGCATTAGCCTGCTTAATCCTGCTGAATTAGTGGTCCCTGCTCTCCTCCCTGTCGACGTTTATCTCTCTGGGGCCGGCCATCCTTTACAATTTGCTAAGCAACTGTTCTTTCCTCTCTCCCGTCCTCCATTTGTACTCAGCCGGAGTGAAGGGGGGGTGCATTTGTATCGGAGTCTGGCGGTCATATTTCAGGAAACTCTAATTCGGAGCTTCGCAAGTGACTGGGCTAACAGCTCCCACTCTCTTTTAATGGCGCCATTATTTGGCTCATGAATCACAATGTCAAGGCAGCTCATGATATTTAGATTTTACGAGGCCGCCTCGCAAAGTAGCAACTTTCTAACTCAGCAGAAAGTGGAGAGAAAGGTCTCTTCTTCCAGGGGAACCGGCTCGTCTTGGCGTGAAGTCATTCCCACTGAGAGTCCAGATTATTATCCCGGATGCCCCATCGCAGACATTCTGCCAAGGTAGTAATTCTCCCCTGGCGCCGCTACTCTTTCCGCTGGTAAACCGCAATATAGATAAACAGAGGGTATTAGTTAACATCCCAGGGCAAGCGATACGTTTTGATACATGCATTTTTTGCTCATGAGGAAGCACCGCGGCATGCAGAATTCCTCACCACCATCAATCAATCAGAATAGAGCTGGAAGGGTCCTTGGAGGTCTTCTAGTCTAACCCCCTCCTCAAGCAGGAGACCCTATACCCGTGGTGGTGAACCTGTGGCACTTCTGCCACAGGTGGCATGCAGAGCCCTCTATGTGGGCACGTGCACCGTCGCCCCAGTCCTAGGCCTTCAGCTGAGTTTTATAAAACCTTTTCGTTTTAGGCCTCCACCACCGGGTTCAATCAATCAATCAGTTTCAACTTCTCGCGGGAAAAAAAAAGATGTCGCAAAGTTGGAATTGATTGATTGAACTTTTTAGTCCCACCCAGTCTGCCATTACCACCACAGCCATGCCCACCCAGTGGGCCATGCCCACCCGGCACCCGACAATACCTAAGTGGGTTTTGGGTTGCAGTTTGGGTACTCGGTCTCTAAAAGGTTCACTATCACTGGCCTATACCCTTTCAGACAGGTGGCTGTCCAGCCTTTTCTTAAAAATCTCCAGTGATGAAGGACCCGTAACATCTGAAAGCAAGCCCTTCCACTGGTTAATTGTTCTAACTGTCAGGAAGTTTCTCCGTAATTCCAGGTTGCTTCTCTCCTTGATCAGTTTCCATCCGTTGTTTTGTGTCTTGCCTTCTGGTGCTTTGGAGAATAATTTGACCCTCTCTTCTTTGTGGAAGAATACTGGAATACTGCTATCATGTCCCCCCTAGTCCTTAATAATAATAATAATAATAATAATAATAATAATAATAGTAATAGTAATAGTAATAGTAATAGTAATAGTAATAGTAATAGTAATAGTAATAGTAATAGTAATAGTAATAATAATAATAAAGTTGGAAGGGACCTTGGAGGTCATCTAGTCCAACCCTCTGCTCAGGGAGGAAACCCTATACCCTTTCAGACAAATGGCTGTCCAGTCTCTTCTTAAAAACTTCCAGTGTTGGAGCATTCACTACTTCTGGAGACAGGTTGTTCCACTGGTTAATTGTTCTAACTGTCAGGAAGTTTCTCCTTAGTTCTAAGTTGCTTCTCTCCTGGGTTAGTTTCCATCCATTGCTTCTTGTCCTGCCTTCAGGCGCTTTGGAGAATAGCTTGACTCCCTCTTTTTGGGGCAGCCCCTGAGATATTGGAAGACTGCTATCATGTCCCCCCTCGTCCTTCTCTTTGTTAAACTAGACATACCCAATTCCAGCAACCGTTCCTTGTATGTTTTAGCCTCCTGATCATCTTTGTTGCTCTTCTCTGCACTCTTTCTAGAGTCTTTGTTGCTCTTTGCACTCTTTCCAATCAAACAAGGAAAAATTTGGCTGTCCAGTCTCTTCTTGAAAACTTCCAGTGTTGGAGCATTCACCGCTTCTGGAGGCAGGTTGTTCCACTGGTTAATTGTTCTCACTGTCAGGAAGTTTCTCCTTAGTTCTAGGTTGCTTCTCTCTTTGGTGAGTTTCCATCCGTTGCTTCTCGTCCTGCCTTCAGGTGCTTTGGAGAACAGCTTGACTCCCTCTTCTTTGGGGCAACCCCTGAGATATTGGAATACTGCTATCCTGTCCCCCCTCGTCCTTCTCTTCGTTAAACTAGACATACCCAATTCCAGCAACCTTTCCTTATAAGCTTTAGCCTCCTGATCATCTTTGTTGCTCTTCTCTGCACTCTTTCTAGAGTCTTTGTTGCTGTTTACATTCTTTCCAATCAAACAAGGAAAAATGTGAAGGCTACATGGAGAATTTGGGGTTAAAGTTCCATACTTCGGTTATGAGCACTCGCTTCGGCAAAGTTGAAAGCAAAGGGCAGATGAGTCTGTTAATTTTCCAAGAATCAGGCGGAAATCCTATCGGTCACCCCAAAACATGAAGCCTCAACCCTGTCGAACCCCAGGGATGGGAGAGAGAAGCACAAAAGCCGAATCTTACATTCACTATAATTAGAGCTGGCATTTGCATTGGGCAAATCCTTCGGAATATTTTCTTAATAGCTTCTATCATCCTGGCTATCCATTATTGATCAGTGGTCTGTCTCCTGAAATCCCTATCGGGGCAACTCTGGTTTCAGTCTCAGCCAGGATATTAGACCTTCTTTTTTTGCTCCCTGAAGTTATAACTGGTCAGTTTCCTGTTAAAATCTTGATCCAAGTTGCAATGGCAACTCTGGGTTGTAAAAGTACCTAAACAGCCATAAATTAGCAGCAAAGTGGTATGATAGCAGCCTTCCAATATCTCAGGGGCTGCCCCAAAGAAGAGGGAGTCAAGCTATTCTCCAAAGCACCTGAAGGCTGGATGAGAAGCAATGGATGGAAACCAGTCAAGGAGAGAAGCAACCTAGAACTAAGGAGAAATTTCCTGACAGTTAGAACAATTTCTTCTTAGTTCTAGGTTGCTTCTCGCCTTGGTTAATCCATTGCTTCTTGTCCTACCTTCAGGTGCTTTGGAGAATAGCTTGACTCCCTCTTCTTTCGGGCAGCCCCTGAGATATTGGAACTTGGCTATCATGTCCCCCCTCGTCCTTCTTTTCTCTAGACTGGCCATACCCAATTCCTGCAACCGTTCATCTTATGTTTTAATCTCCAGGTCCGTAATCATCTTTTTTGCTCTTCTCTGCACTTTTTCCAAAGCCTCATGAGACCTGGCTTAAAAACAGTGACTGTGAGAGGGATCTTGGAGTCCTAGTGGACGATCACTTAATCATGAGCCAGCAGTGTGCAGCTAATACAATCCTGGGTTGTATAAAGAGAGGCATAGAATCAAGATCACACGAAGTATTAGTACCACTTTATAAAGCCCTAGTAAGACCACACCTGGAATACTGCAGCCAGTTTTGGTCACCGCATCACAAAAAAGATGTTGAGAGTTTTGAAAAAATTCAGAGAAGAGCAACTAAGATGATCCAAGGCCTGGAGACTAAAACATATGAAGAACCGCTGTGGGACTTGGGTTTGGCTAGTCTAAAGAAAAGAAGAAATAGGGGAGACATGAT
>NW_015390812.1:21721-23509 GCF_001527695.2 Protobothrops mucrosquamatus | reverse complement strand
TCCATTCCATTCCATTCCATTCCATTCCACTCCACTCCACTCCATTCGACTCCACTCCACTCCACTCCACTCCTCTATTCTATTCTATTCTATTCTATTCTATTCTATTCTATTCTATTCTATTCTATTCTATTCTATTCTATATTTTCTATTCTATTCTATTCTATTCTATTCTATTCTATTCTATTCTATTCTATTCCATTTTCTATTCTATTCTATTCTATTCTATTCTATTCTATTCTATTCTATTCTATTCTATTCTATTCTATTTTAATAATGCGGAGACCAAAACTGAATCTTCATTCCTATTTGATTTGTATCCCACCTTTATTATTTTATAAGTAATTCAAAATGGTGAACATAGCTAATAGTCTTTGTTCCTTCTCTTTCCCCCTGAACAACAACCCTGTGAGGTGGGTTGGGCCGAGAGGGAGTGGCTGGCCCAAAGTCACCCAACTGCCTTTCCTGTTTAAGGTGAGACTAGAATTCACCGTCTCCTGGTTTCTAGGCCAGCACTTAACCACCAGGCCAAAGTGGCTAAATGTTAATTATTTTAACGAAGCTGGAGGAGAATTGACACGGAGCCAAATATATTTTTTTCTGGCCCTACCTATTCAAAAGTATCACCTACCAGTTTGGCCCTCAGCTTAAGAAACATGCTGCATTTTAGGGCCAAATCCATCCCAGGTATCTTGCAAATATAAAGACAAGTGCAATAACAAAAAAAAAAAAAAAAGAAAGAAAAGAGAGAGAGAGCATAAGAAAGAGAAAACATTAATAACACCAACAGCTAATAAAACCAGCAATTAAGGCACACGCTCGCACACACATTATTAAAATCAGATAATTTCCAAGCGATAAAACCAGACACCGGAACCCAGCATTAAAAATGATTTAGGAGATCACTTGAATGAACAAACATTTTTTTTTTAAATACAGTCAGATAGCATAGAGGAATCAGCTCACCTTTTTTTTTATCTGTCTTCAGACTGAAGACTTTGAAGATCCTCTCCAGGTGAACTGCATTATATGGAATTTTCACCCTGGAGGTGGGTCCATCTTTCTTTCTCCGTCTTTTATCAATCTCTTATTAATTGCTTCCCTGCTGTATTAACAAATAACTCAAGGTGGCAAACATATCCAACACACTTTCTTCCTCCTTTTTTTCAGCAACCCTGTGAGATGGGTTGGATTGAGAGAGAGAGTAGTCTAAGGTCACCTAGCTGGTTGACATGGCTAAGGCAGGACTAGAACTCACCGTCTCCTGGTGATTGGCCCAGAGTCACCCAGCTGGCTTTCCCGCCTAAGGTGGAACTAGAATTCACCGTCTCCTGGTGATTGGCCCACAGTCACCCAGCTGGCTTTTCTGCCTAAGGTGGAACTAGAACTCACTGTCTCCTGGTGATTGGCTCACCCAGCTGGCTTTCCCACCCAAAGTGAAACTAGAACTCACCGTCTCCTGATGATTGGCCCAGAGTCACCCAGCTAGCTTTTCTGCCTAAGGTGGAACTAGAACTCACTGTCTCCTGGTGATTGTCTCAGAGTCACGCAGCTGGCTTTCCCAACTAAGGTGGAACTAGAACTCATCATCTCCTGGTGATTGTCTCAGAGTCACCCAGCTGGCTTTCCCGCCTAAGGTGGAACTAGAACTCACTGTCTCCTGGTGATTGGCCCAGAGTCATCCAGCTGGCTTTCCCGCCTAAGGTGGAACTAGAATTCACCGTCTCCTGGTGATTGGCTCACCCAGCTGGCTTTCCCGCCTAAGGTGAAACTAGAACTCACCATCTC
>NW_015390812.1:12357-20933 GCF_001527695.2 Protobothrops mucrosquamatus | reverse complement strand
AGGGGCTTCCGCTTGGCAATCGCCTGCCGTCTCGAATCGGAGAAGTGTTAAATAGGTTTTAAATAAATATTTTAAGGGCTTAGGCAAGCAAGGTACATTCTCCATCCATTATTTAAAAGGAAAGTCTAGTCTGAGTACAGAAAAATGTTGGCTTCACATGATTACAAGCCCTTCTCAAAGATTTACAAAGCCTTAGTACAGCCACGCTTGAAATAGTGCATCTGGTCACCACGATGTAAAAAAAGATGTTGAAACTCTAGAAAGAGTACAGAGAAGAGCAACAAAGATGATCAGGGGACTGGAGGCTAAAACATATGAGGAACGGTTGCAGGAATTGGGTATGTCTAGTTTAACGAAGAGAAGGAACTAGGGGTGACATGATAGCAGTCTTCCAGTATCTCAGGGGCTGACCCTAAGAAGAGGGAGTCAAGCTATTCTCCAAAGTGCCTGAAGGCAGGACAAGAAGCAACGGATGGAAACTAACCAAAGAGAGAAGCAAGCTAGAACTAAGGAGAAACTTCCTGACAGTTAGAACAATTAACCAGTGGAACAGCCTGCCTCCAGAAGCGGTGAATGCTCCAACACTGGAAGTTCTAAGCATATTTCAGGTACTGTTAAAACACACCCAATCTAATGCATTAAGAGCTGTGGTAGCACAGTGATTAAATGCAGTATTGCAGGTTAACTCTGCCCACTGCCAGCAGTTCGATTCTCACAGGCTCTAGGTTGACTCAGCCTTCCATCCTTCCGAGGTGGGTAAAATGAGGAGCTGGATTGTTGATGCTGACTCTGTAAACTGCTTAGAGATTCAGCTTCTTCTTATTTGTCATAAGATTGGGTGAAATGTGGCTTAATGCCAGTAGCTCTGAGAGGCATCTCGGAGTCCTGGTGGACAATCCCTTAGATAGGAGCCAGCCGTGTGCTGCAGCTGCCAAAAAAGCCAACACAGTGCTAGGCTGCATTAACAGAGGGATAGAATCAAGATCACGTGAAGTATTAATACCACTTTACAATGCCTTAGTAAGGCCACACTTGGAATACTGCATCCAGTTTTGGTCACCACGATGTAAAAAAAATGCCGAGACTCTAGAAAGAGTGCAAAGAAGAGCAACAAAGATGATTAGGGGACTGGAGGCTAAAACATATAAGGAACGGTTGCTGGAATTGGGTATGTCTAGTTTAATGAAGAGAAGGACAAGGGGAGACATGATAGCAGTTGTAGGAAGACAGCAAATCCCTCTCCCCAGAGAAAGAAATATTTTGGGGAATATTAAAAAGGCAGACTATTATATTTCTCCAAAGGAAAGCAGGCCCAGGTTTTCTTAATAGCCCCAAGCAGAAACTCAACAGGCCAGCTCTGTAGAAATGCAGATTTGATAATCCTATTCAGAAAGACTGAGGGCCCATTCATCAGCAAATATTACCCCTGCAGAAACCCATTCGAGACAAAATATTTTGAAATCCCTTGCAGCAAAACCGGTAGCTAACAATTGCAGAGTAACAGGATTAGAACCAGCAACCCCTCACGCCCCAAAAAATCCAACACAGGACATAGCCATCAGCCACAGCCCCAGATTAGCAGGACATGACCTTTAGGACATAATAGGATTAACCCACCACCATCAGAATGCAGAAAGAGCATGCTCAAAAGCTCAGGTCAAAGTACATGCTACAGGAACAGGAAACAATTCCAAATAACAAAAGCCCAAGAAGGTATAAAAACCCACCATTCCCAGCTCCATGTGGTCAGCTGCCCCAGAGCCATATTTCTGTCTGGTTTTGCAACTCAGTAAACCTTTTTTTCCTAAAGCAGTCTCCATTTTGTTTATTCCCGGCTTGGACTGGACCCTGATGAAAACTTTTTCTTTCAACACAATATCCAATATTTGAGAGGCTGCCGCAAAGAAGAGGGGCTCAACCTATTCTCCAAAGTACCTGAAGGCAGGACAAGAAGCAACGGATGGAAACTCACCAAGGAGAGAAGCAACCTGGAATTAAGGAGAAACTTCCTAACAGTGAGGACAATTAACCAGTGGAACAACCTGCCTCCAGAGGTTGTGGGTGCTCCATCACTGGAATTTTTAAAGAAGGGATTGGACAGCCTTTGAAATGATATATTTTGTGGTGCTGCTGGAGGCCAAAACGATAAAGGAACGACAAGATATTTAGCAGGTTTCTCCTCACTTCCTTTTATCATGAAAAGACCAATAACTCTTTTGGAGACTCGCCATTTTGTTTTATTTTGTTTTATTTTTTAAAAAAAGGTCTTCCAGATGAAAATGATCATAAAAGCGGTGACCTTGGTTTAGGGATTGGTCACTAAATTTTGGGAGCTTGTACAGGTAATCCTCAACTTACCACCACAGCTGCAAATCCCACTCTGCAAATGCCAGTTCAGCTGAGGCACGCTCCGAATACAAGCTAATTAAATGGAGAAACATTTGGAATGAGAACGTTAATATACTAATTAAATAACAAGTATGTCAGGCAAATCTTACCTTTGGCTTTGTGGGCATCCTGAGAATTAATTAGCAGTACAATCAGACTTCTGCTGGTAGAAAGTGGCACCATGTATGCAATTTGATGACCGTGTCAGTTTTTCTATGGCATTTCCCTCTTTTTTCCCCCCTTTCCATAGCAACTTTCTTTTCTCATGTCTTTCTTTTTTTTCTTTTTCTTTTTTTTCTTTTTAAAAAGCAGCATTACAGCTTAATGAACACACTTGACTGTGTCAGCATAGTGTTTGCAAAATTAAATTGCATTTGTGGCATCTGAAGAGCGTGAAGCCTGATAAAACGTTGATGGGCAGTGACACTGTTCTTGACTCCTCGTGATTGTTAACCTATTTATGATTTTGGAGAGAGCATTGTTGGCATAAACTGGGTTGCCTCCGCCGGTATTGTGCTCTTTAGGGAGAATTCACGAGTGAAAAGGCACCGATTTGTACTGACTCATTTGCTCAGCGTGTTTCACTTCATTTTGGAATTAACTCATTCACACAATTGATGAAAAGAGTTCTTTCACTGTTGAAATGAATCTGGAATCGCATAGGCCATAGGGTCTGCTGCTTGAGCAGGGGGTTGGACTAGAAGACCTTTAAGTTCCCTTCCCACTCCGCTATTTGGTAATTCTGCCAACGTGCTGTTGAAAGAAAAATCTTCATCAGGGTCCAGTCCAAGCCGGGAATAAACAAAATGGAGACTGCTTTAGAAAGAAGGTCGTAATTTATTGAAGAGTGGAACCACAAGACATGTGGCTCTAGGGCAGCTGACCACATCTATCCCCTCGTCCAAATTGTTGATGAAGATGTTGAAGAGCACTGGGTCCAGGACAGAGCCCTGGGGTACCCCACTACTCACTTCCCTCCATGTAGATGCGGTTCCATTGAGGACTACTAAGCTCCATCATGAATCCAAAAGCTTGAAAGACTAAAACTCTTGTCCCAGTGACTGACCCAGATTGGCTCTTACAACATTATCTCCAAAGAATTTCATCCGTGGGCACTTCTTCCTGTTTTGTGAATGCAGATATACATATACTTTGCTTGGAGTTTTAAAAATAGATGATTTTTGCATTCAATTAATGCTGATGTCTTTTGCCCCCCCTTCTGTCTCGTCTATTGGTGCCCACAGAAGAAAACAGTAATAAATCATTTATATAATCAACCCTATCTTTTTCTGCAGGGAAATATAGTAAGGCAGACTGTCTCATAAATTGTTTAGAATAATCCAAGTCTCTAATGATTTAGCTTGATTTGTATATTTACAACTTATTTTTTTTTTTAAAAAAATGTGGAGAGATCTTAGTTTTATGATGATG
This sequence comes from Protobothrops mucrosquamatus, assembly GCF_001527695.2. Lineage (NCBI taxonomy): Eukaryota > Metazoa > Chordata > Lepidosauria > Squamata > Viperidae > Protobothrops > Protobothrops mucrosquamatus. The sequence goes on along the minus strand of NW_015390812.1, from coordinate 17,114 downwards.
GTAGGGAGAACAGATATTTTGCATTTATAGATTCAAGCCCAATCTTCCTGTTTATATTTTTTTAAAAAAAATATTAGTGTGTGTGTGTGGGGGGGCATGTTATTTAAAGAAACAGGCAGGCATTTAATCAGCAAGGATAATATTGGATTTAGACTTATCTTTTTTTTCCTTATACCCAATAGCTTATCTTAAAATGCATGATCCAGAATGAAAACTCTGTCCAATCAACAAATCGATGCAGAGATTGGAAGGCTTAATTTGGTTTTCCAATATGATTCAGAAGATCACTGTGTTTCAGCAACTGAATATTTCACCAGTCCAATTTTCTCTCTGCCGATCTTTTTCTTCTTACCACGTTCAGAAAATTAAACGAAACTTAAGGAAGAGAGTCTAGACCAGGGGTCTTCAAACTTGGCCCTTGACTTGTGGACTTCAACTCCCAGAATTCCTCAGCCAGCGTGCCTGACTGAGGAATTCTGGGAGTTGAAGTCCACCAGTCATCAAAGGGCCAAGTTTGAAGGCCCCTGCATTATGTGATGCCACAAGGTAGAAGAGCAGGTTTGGGACAAAGCATAGCTGGCTGGGGAATTCTGGGAGTTGAAATCCACACCTCCTAAAATGGCCGAGGTTAAGAAACACCGGTTTAGCTCTTTCTGAGTTAGCATTATTACCCCCTCACATTATGTCAGGCCAGTAAAATTGGGCACTGTGTCTATAATCCAGGTCTCCACAATTAAACAATGTTATCTATTGCAGGGGTAGGCCACCTTGGCTCTTTTATGACTCGTGGACTTCAACTCCCAGAATTCCTGAGCCAGCATAGCTCAGCCTGGAAACCTCTCCCTTTCCCCTCAGCATGGCTGGCTCAGGAATTCTGGGAATTGAAGTCCACGAGTCATAAAAGAGCCAAGGTTGCCTACCCCTGATCTATTGGGACCTAGGAAATGTATTTTCTGCTCTCTCAGCACCTTTCCTCTGAAACAAAAGACTCTCCAGATATCTGAATAGCTCTTTCTTTTCTGTGTTCTATGATTTTCTTTTTCTGGACCTACTTATCCTTTTTATTATTTTATTGTTCTTTACTTTTTAAAGTATGTGTTATCCAGAGTTGTTTAGTGCTGGACAACCTCTGTATTTAATTAACCGAATAAATAAAACTATGGTGCCAAATATAAACAGACAATAAATCTCAATCAGGGTAGAGCTGGAAGGGATCTTGGAGATCTTCTGGTTCAACCCCCTGCTCAAGCAGGAGAACCTATACCATTTCAGACAAGTGATTGCCCAGTCTTTTCTTAAAAACCTCCAGTGATGGAGCACCCACAACTTCTGGAAACAGGCTGTTCCCTTGGTTAATTGTCCTGACTGTTAGGAACTGTCTCCTTAATTCCAGATTGCTTCTCTCTTTGACCAGTTTCCAACCATTGTTTCATGTCTTGCTCTCTGGTGCCTTGGACAATAGTTTGATGCCCTCTTCTTTGTGGCAGCCCCTCAAATACTGGAATACTGCTATCATGTCACCCCTGTTTCTTCTTTTCTTTAGACTAGCCAAACCCAAGTCCTGCAGCCGTTCTTCATATGTTTTCGTCTCCAGGTCTTGGATCAACTTAGTTGCTCTTCTCTGAACTTTTTCCAAAGGTCTCAACATCTTTTTTGTACTATGGTGACCAAAATGGGTTGCAGTATTCCAGGTGTGGCCTCACTAGGGTTTGATAAAACGGTACTAATACTTTGCGTAATCTTGATTCTATGCCTCTGTTTATACAGCTCAGGATTGTATTAGCTTTTTTGGCGGCTGCTGCACACGGCTGGCTCATAGTCAAGTGATCGTCCACTCGGACTCCAAGGTCCCTCTCACAGTTGCTGTTTTTGAGCCAGGTCTCACCTAATCTGTACTTAAACCTTTGATTTTTTTCCTGCCTAAATGTAAAACTTTGCTTTTCCCCACATTAAAACTCATTTTGTTGGATAGGGCCCATTGTTCAAGTTGGTCAAGATCTTTTTGGATCCTGAGCTTGTCTTCTGGGGTGTTGGCTATTCCTGCCAGACTGGATAGGCAACATAAGACAAATATTATTGTGGACATGTCTATTGGAATACTATGTATTCAATGCCTGGTTCTTATGTATCTCTACCTCTACCTCTTCCTCTATCTATCTTGAGGTGTATCTAACTGGCATATTGCTGTCAATCATAAATCCTTCATTTTTCTTCTTTTATTCAAGGCACCTCATGTTAAAATGTGAATTGCCTCAGATGTTCCTTCTGAACACAAAGGAGAGATGTAAAGCGAGCAAGCAGGACGACAAATAGATAAATCCCTCCAGGCTTATATTAACACCACAGCCGTTCGTAGGAAATGTGGAAAATAAATCTAAACCATTGGTGATTGCAGCCAAGTATTTAGCTTTGAAATATGCTTGCATTCCCAGAAGGAAAACAAAAAACAAAAAAGGAAAAAAAGTGAATTTGTTTGGTAAAGGGCATCCAGGGGGGTTAGAGGATGTGAAGAGGAAATATTTCGATTTGTCTTCTGGGAAATGAGAATCTTATTACTGGCCATGCTGAATATGTCATCCTTTTTGTGAACAAAGTGTCAGGCCCAGACTTAAGACTGAAACGAGGGGATTCTTCCAGTCTGAGTTCTTCATTGTTCTCAGACCTATAGACAGAATCTTGCCAAACCGAAGTCTCTACCATCTGCATCTACAATATACTCTGGGAATTATTAAGAAGGGGTATGTTCTCCTTCTTTCTCTCCCACATATTATCTGGTCTGAGTTGCCTCTTACTCCTCTGGAATGCAATTCCCTCCCTCTTAGGAATCAAGCTCCATTGCACCATGTGTGGACTTCAACTCCCAGAATCCCTCAGCCTCCCTGTGTGGTCTTCAGCTTCAAGAATTCTTCAGCCCGTGTGTGGACTGCAATTCCCAGAATTCCTCAGTCACCATGGGTCCGACCTAAAGATTCTGTTATTCTATTCTATTCTATTCTGTATTCTGTATTCTGTATTCTGTATTCTGTATTCTGTATTCTGTATTCCGTATTCCGTATTCCGTATTCCGTATTCCGTATTCCATATTCTATTCTATTCTATTCTATTCCATTCCATTCCATTCCATTCCATCCCATCCCATCCCATCCCATCCCATCCCATCCCATCCCATCCCATCCCATCCCATCCTATTCTATTCTATTCTATTCTATTCTATTCTATTCTATTCTATTCTATTCTATTCTATTCTATTCTGTATTCTGTATTCTGTATTCTGTATTCTGTATTCTGTATTCTGTATTCTGTATTCTATTCTATTCCATTCTATTCTATTCTATTCTATTCTATTCTATTCTATTCTAAAGATGTCCACCACTTTGAAAAAGGATGTCCACTCTAAAATATTTTCGCTCATGATAGAGCTTGATTGCACACCTAGCAGGGCAAAATTCAAGATATTCACATTAGCTAAGGACAAACAGAGAGAGTTCACTAAAACTGCACTAATACTGGAGTACCCCATCCAGTTTTGGTCACCACGTTACAAAAAAGATGCTGAGACTTTGGAAAAAGTGGAGAGAAGAGCAGCTAAGATGATTAAAGGCCTGGAAACTGAAACATCATCATCATCATCATCATCTTCTTCTTCTTCTTCTTCTTCTTCTTCTTCTTCTTCTTCTTTTTCTTCTTCTTCTTCTTCTTCTTCTTCTTCTTCTTCTTCTTCTTCTTCTTCTTCTTCTTCTTCTTCTTCTTCTTCTTCTTCTTCCTCCTCCTCCTCCTCCTCCTCCTCCTCCTCCTCCTCCCCCCCTCCATTTTCCTTCTTCTCCCTCTGCAAAGCCCACTCCCTTCTAGCATTGATGATGTTTCCTCATACGGTAATGAAAGGTCTGCGAGAAAGCCACGAAGCTCGGAGGGCATAATTTTCTCTTCTGCTGGAACCTGGACATAGTTATGAACTAGGAAGAGGCATTTCCGCAGACCTGCTCAAGTCCTAGCTCTTTACCCAAGCTCCATTGCCTAGCCCAGGGGTAGGCAACCTTGGCTCTTTTATGACTTGTGGACTTCAACTCCCAGAATTCCTGAGCCAGCCATGCTGAGGGGAAAGGGAGAGGTTTCCAAGCTGAGCCATGCTGGCTCAGGAATTCTGGGAGTTGAAGTCCGCAAGTCATAAAGGGGCCAAAGTTTCCCTCATGCTGGCTCAGGAATTCTGGGAGTTGAAGTCCACGAGTCATGAAGCGGTCATAGTTTCCCTCATGCTGCCTCAGGAATTCTGGGAGTTGAAGTCCATGAGTCATGAAGGGGCCATAATTCCCCCATGCTGGCTCAGGAATTCTGGGAGTTGAAGTCCACAAGTCATGAGGGGGGCACAGTTCCCCCATGCTGGCTCAGGAATTCTGGGAGTTGAAGTCCACAAATCACACCCGTGGCCTAGCCGAACAAATAATGGGGAACCGCAAAGAAAGAATTGGAAAATCCTAACTAGAATCCAACTTTATCCTCCCGAGTGCTGCTTAAAAACAAAACAAAACACCCAAATTCTCTTCCAGAAAGCTTATTTCTCCAGGTTGAGAGGAAAGGAGCACCAGGATCCACCGAGCTTTCCTGGCAGATAATTATCACAGCTCATCTTTATTAAACACTCTCCCTGTCCTTGTTTTGCTCTCTTTGCTGATAGAGGTAACCTCAATACCGTTGCCATGGCTACGGAAACAGTAGCTGAGGAGATTTTGTTTGTGGTAAACAAACCCAGCTCCCTTTGC
>NW_015390812.1:8958-10758 GCF_001527695.2 Protobothrops mucrosquamatus | reverse complement strand
TAATGAAGAGAAGGACGAGGGGGGACATGATAGCAGCCTTCCAGTATCTCAGGGGCTGACCCAAAGAAGAGGGAGTCAAGCTATTCTCCAAAGCGCCTGAAGGCAGGACAAGAAGCAACGGATGGAAACTAAATCAGGGAAAGAAGCAACCTGGAACTAAGGAGAAACTTCCTAACAGTGAGAACAATTAACCAGTGGAGCAACCTGCCTCCAGAAGCGGTGAATGCGCCAACACTGGAAGTTTTTAAGAAGAGACTGGACAGCCATTTGTCTGAAATGGTCTAGGGTTTCCTGCCTGAGCAGGGGGTTGGACTAGATGACCTCCAAGGTCCCTTCCACATTCTATTCTATTCTATTCTATTCTCAGAAATGGAGAAGACAGAGAAGATGAAGATCGACATAGAGAAGGAGATGCAGAGGTAAAAATGGAGTGGACATCAAGATGAGAAGGTATAAAAGATGCAAATAGAGATGGAGATGGGTGCAGAGATGGAGATGATGATAGAGTGGAGATGGTGATGAGAAGATAAAGAAGATGGGGATCAAGTAGAAGGAGATGGGGGAGATGAAGATGATAGAGATGATGGAGGATGGAGATGGAGGACATAAAGATGGAGATGGAGATAAGGAGTTAGAGATAGGGAGATGGAGATGGAGAAGATAGAGAAGATACATAGGGAGATGAAGATGCAGAGGTAAAGAAGGAGATAGAGTGGAGATGGAGATGAGAATGTAGAAAAGATGCCGATAGAGATGGAGATAGGGAGATGGAGAAGGAGGAGGAGAAGATAGAGAAGATGATTGACATAGTGAGGGAAATGAAGACGCAGAGGTAAAGATAGAAATAGAGTGGAGATGAAGAAGGTATAAAAGATGCAGATAGAGATGAAGATAGGCAGATGGCTACAGAGATGGAGATGACAATAGAGTGGAGAGGGAGATGAGAAGATAAAGAAGATGGAGATTGAGTAGAAAGAGATGGAGGAGACGGATATGGAGATGATAGAGAAGGTGGAGGATGGAGATGATGGAGGATGGAGATGGAGGAGATGGCAATGGAGATGGAGGAGATGGAGATGGAGATAGGGAGATGGAGAGGAAGAGATTCTCGTTCAAGACAAACTTGACTCATGAATACTTCTTGGACACATTCATGTTGCTTTTTAAAGACATGTCTGGTTTCACTGGACATTCACCTGTCTGAGACGGTGTAGGTTCTCCTGCTTCAGCAGGGGGCTGGACTAGAAGACCTCCAAGGTCCTTTCCAGCTCTATTCTATTCTAAGATTCTAAGGTTTCTTAATGGTCTCTGAGTTTGGTTGTTTTCCTGTAGATATTTCACCACCAAGCTAGGTAAGCTCATCCTTCAAAAGTTTACTCTAAAGTTCAAGAATTCATTTTGTGAAAGTAATTCTAGTGCCTACTATCTCTCCTTCCATCCCACCCATATCTCTTCCTAAGGACTATTGTAATTAATGTATTTTTAAAAGTGCCACCAAAAAAAGAAAGAAAGGAAATGTCAAAATATTTATTGTTTCTAGAGAACCTCTGGGAGTATATTAACGAAATTACATACCGTTTTTGTTTTTCCTTCCTTCCTTCCTTCCTTCCTTCCTTCCTTCCTTCCTTCCTTCCTTCCTTCCTTCCTTCCTTCCTTCCTTCCTCCCTCCCTCCCTTCCTCCTTTCTTTCTTTCTTTCTTTCTTTCTTTCTCCTTCCTTCCTTCCTTCCTTTTTTCTCCTTTCCTCCCTCCCTCCCTCCCTCCCTCCTTCCTTCCTTCCTTCCTTCCTTCCTTCCTTCCTT
>NW_015390812.1:6270-8400 GCF_001527695.2 Protobothrops mucrosquamatus | reverse complement strand
TTCTTTCTTTCTTCCTTTTTTCTCCTTCCCTCCTTTCCTCCCTCCCTCTCTTTCTTTCTTTCTTTCTTTCTTTCTTTCTTTCTTTCTTTCTTTCTTTCTTTCTTTCTTTCTTTCTTTTATATGCTGCCCCTCTCACTGTCTGAAGAGATTGGGCAGCTTGTAACATAAAAAAGTAGAAATATAAAAAAAAACATTTTAAATATAAAAACAGATTAAAATTACAAAAGATAATTTTAAAGTCAACATAGGCACAGGAGGTAAATTAAGCAAACAGTATGGTGATTAAATATTAGCTCAACAGTCTAGTTTGTTTTCAGCACCACCAAACACGCACCAAACACGCACTTTTCACTGCAATTCCAAGGAATTCGGCCAATAAATTCTTATACATGGACAAATGTCTGAGCTTTTAAGGAATGCACCATCCTAAATGAGAGTATCACGCACATGTGTGATTAAAAACAAAATAGAATAAAGTAGCCATTGAGATCGTATGTGCTGCTTGAGAAGCGAGTCTACCATCCCATCGCCTTCAACCAGCAATTAAGCTTTGTGGAAAGCAGATGTTGGAGATGTGGTGGAAGACTTTTTGTGTGTGTTTAATTCTACAGAAATCTTAAAGAACTGAGAACTTGTAAATTGCTCCAGCTGTTCAGTGGAAAACGATATATTTTTGAATATTTTTGTTGCATTAATACACAGTTCTGATGTACGGCTGAAAATAAAATTTTGATGGAAATAATAATAATAATAATAATAATAGTAGTAGTAGTAGTAGTAGTAGTAGTAGTAGTAGTAAATGGATCAGTCAGTACCTGACAAGGAAAAAACAGTGCAGTTCTGGAAGCAGATATGGGATAACCCAAAGAACTACAACAAGGATGCGGCTTGGTTAAAAGAGGTGGATGCAAATAAAACAGAAGTTGAAATGAAAGGACTAGTAATAACAACAAAAATGGTAGAAAAAAGAGCAAGGAAGATCAAAAATTGGTCAGCACCAGGTGAAGATGAACGGCATGGGTTTTGGTTGAAACATCTAACTGTTATATACCCACTCATTGCCAAGCAGTTCAACAATATACTACAAGGAGGAGAAATTGAAAAGTGGCTAACAACTGGGAAAGCCTACCTAATAATGAAAAATCCAGCAAAAAGGGGCAACACCAGGCAACTACAGGCCAATTATCTGCTTACCAACAGCTTCCAAATTGCTAACTGGTGTGGTAGCTGATGTAGTATAACAGCATCTAGTTGAAAACAATCTCTTTCCACCTGAGCAGAAAGGAAACCGCCCCAATAGCAGAGGAACAAAAGATCAACTCCTAATAGACAAAATGATCTTGGAAAACTGCAAGAAAAGGAAGTTGGGAGGGACCTTGGAGGTCATCTAGTCCAACCCCCTGCTCAGGCAGGAAACTGTATATCAGTTCAGACAAATGGCTGTCCAGTCTCTTCTTAAAAACTTCCAGTGTAGGAGCATTCACAGCTTCTGGAGGCAGGTTGTTCCACTGGTTAATTGTTCTCACTGTCAGGAAGTTTCTCCTTAGTTCTAGGTTGCTTCTCTCCTGGGTTAGTTTCCATCCATTGCTTCTTGTCCTGCCTTCAGGGGCTTTGGAGAATAGCTTGACTCCCTCTTCTTTGGGGCAGCTCCTGAGATATTGGAAGACTGCTATCCTGTCCCCCCTCGTCCTTCTCTTCATTAAACTAGACATACCCAATTCCAGCAACCGTTCCTTATATGTTTTAGCCTCCAGTCCCCTGATCATCTTTGTTGTTCTTCTCTGCACTCTTTCTAGAGTCTCAACATCTTTTTTACATCGTGGTGACCAAAACTGGATGCAGCATTCCAAGTGTGGCCTTACCAAGGCATTGTAAAGTGATATTAATACCTCACATGATCTTGATTCTATCCCACTGTTGATGCAGCCTAGCACTGTGTTGGCCTTTTTGGCAGCTGCAGATTTGACCATGATGGAGAGAGCTGAGTGGAAAAGAGATGGAAAGGGGGAGAGAATGTCCAAAGATGTTGCCTTCAAATCAGAACGAACCTATTCCTCAATAGGGTTCCCACTAGAAGAGACTATTTGTAGCTCTGGGTTGACTTATGGGGTCTTTGATGATCTCTATGTT
>NW_015390812.1:0-3455 GCF_001527695.2 Protobothrops mucrosquamatus | reverse complement strand
TAGAGAGCATTACAGTAGTCCAGGCGAGAGGTGACGAGAGCATGAGTGACTGTGCGCAAGGCGTCCCGGTCCAGAAAAGGTCGCAACTGGTGAATCAGGCGGACCTGATAAAACGCCCCCCTGGTCACGGCCGACAAATGGTCTTCCAATGTCAGCCGTGGATCCAGGAGGACTCCCAAGTTGCGGGCCCTCTCTGAGGTTGCCTATAAGCCAACCTCAAAGTTTTGGGGAACAAACAGAATGAACTTGAAGTACTTGTATATGAGGGAAGCTATGATACAATTTCCTTTATCGAAACTAAGTGGAATGAAACTCTCAACTGGAATGTACTGATGGAAGGATGCCAAGTATTCAGAAGAAACAGACCTGATAGAGGTAGAGTTGCATTATATATAAAAGATCACTACATCCCTACAGAAATACACAATACCAAGGATGAAAACCTCCTAGAATCCATATGGGTCAATATAAAAGGAAAAAAGAATGACATTGCTATAGGCGTATACTACAGGCCACCCAACCAAGCAGAAGAAATAGATGAACTTTTTGCTGATCAGTTAACTAAGGTATGTAGGAAACATACCACAGCAGTAATGGGAGCCTTTAACTATCCTGACATCAACTGGGAAACAAACTCTGCATCATGGGAAATTGAACAGGTTCCTTATGAGCCTAACTGACAACTTTGTCATCCAAAAGTTAGAGGATGTAATTCTTACTAGCAGAGATAAAATGATAGAGGGGGTTGAAGTTGTAGGAACTTTGGGGGAGAGTGACCATGTCATAATGGAATTCAATATCATGCAGATACAAGGGGAAAAAAACGAAACTTAGACTTTAAAAGAGCTGATTTCACCAAACTTAGCAAGAGCTTGGGAAGGATTCCATTGACTAAAATCTTAAAGGGGAAAACAACTCAAGAAGCTTGGGAAACTTTAAGAAGTATGATTATAAAAGCCCAATCCAGCGCAATACCACTGAAAAAGAAAAAAACAAGAAATCCCAAAAGCAACCAGCATGGTTATACAAAGAACACTGATAAACTGAAAGGGAAAAAAAAGGGTAACTACAAAAAATGGAAAAAGGGACACATAACTAAGGCAGAATACCAGTATATAGCCCGAATCTGCAAAGATGAAGTCAGGAAAGCTGAGGCTCAGAATGAACTAAGACTTGCAACAAATGTCAAAAATAATTTTAAAACCTTTGAGGGTTTGTGAATTTCTTCCAACTTTCCCACAGTGATGATTCAAGCTGCTCCTGTGTTCCATGACAGGTGTACAGTATGCTAGCCCTCTTTGAAGCTTGTCTGACTCAACACACTTCCCCATCTGAAGAAGGTCAGTGTCTAAAGTTCTCTCTTCTCTTGGGGTTTAATGGACGTATTAGAAGCTCAGGAAGACGCTGATAGCTGGTGAAAGACTTACTGAATGAAAAGTACGACACTTTCTTTGTTTTTCCTTGAAGACGTATGGCTTCTCATCCACTGAAGAAGCTCCTTGGATAAGAAGCAAAACATCTTCAAGGAAAAGCAAAGAAGGTTCAGTCAACTTTTGAAAAAGCACTTGGGGACAAAGGTGCTCAAAACCGTCCAGGCTCAGTTCAACCTTCTTGAGATGTTTCAACTCCTCTTCACTGCAGATTGTGTTCGTGCCACAGGAAACAATGCTGTGAGAAATTCCCAAATGTATTTCTTGAAAAGGTAACTTGGACATTCTTGCTTCCCCCCCCCACTTCTCATCCAAGAAGCTTCTTCTTTGGGACGACCATGACCTGGATGATTGAGAATCTCCATAGACCAAAAAGAAAAAAAGAAAGAAAGAAAGAAAGAAAAAGGACAATTAGCTCACATATTTTGACCTTCTTCAAGAACAACACCCGTTCCACACAAGAGAATTACACCTCTTTCCAAAGATCATTTCTTTTGGCAAATGTCTATGGAGATTCTCAATCATCTAAGTTGACTCCCTCTTCTTTACGGCAACCCCTGAGACATTGGAACACTGCTATCATGTCTACGACAACTCATCACAGCCACGTTGCCGTGGCCAACGCATTGCAGTCAACGGGCCGTGGAAAAACTCACCATGGCCCACTTGCTGTGGATCAACTCATCACAAGACAAGAGTTACACTAATTCTTCTTGGATGAGAAGTGGGGGGAAAAAAGCAAGAATGTCCAGTTGCCTTTTGAAAAAAAACACACATTTGAAACAATATCTCAGGGGCTGCCCCAAAGAAGAGGGAGTCAAGCTATTTTCCAAAGCCCCTGAAGGCAGGACAAGAAGCAACGGGTGGAAACTAATCAAGGAGAGAAGCAACATTTCATTCAATTTCATTCACATTTTATTTTGTCCCTCCTTTGGCACCCTCCTATAATGATTCCATTTGACCATTTCTTCAATATTAGTGTAACTCTTGTCTTGTGATGAGTTGATCCACAGGAAGTGGGCCAGGGCGAGTTTTTCCACGGCACGTTGACTGCAATGCGTTGGCCACGGCAACGTGGCTGTGATGAGTTGTCGTAGACATGATAGCAGTGTTCCAATGTCTCAGGGGTTGCCATAAAGAAGAGGGAGTCAAGCTATTCTCCAAAGTGCCTGAAGGCAGGACAAGAAGCAACAGATGGAAACTAACCAAGGAGAGAAGCAACCTAGAACTAAGGAGAAATTTCCTGACAGTGAGAACAATTAACCAGTGGAACAACCTGCCTCCAGAAGCGGTGAATGCGCCAACACTGGAAGTTTTTAAGAAGAGACTGGACAGCCATTTGTCCGAAATGGTATAGGGTTTCCTGCCTGAGCAGGGGGTTGGACCATATGACCTCCAAGGTCCCTTCCAACTTTACTACTATTATTATTTCTTACAGCATTATTTTCTGTGGCAGTGAAGATGAGTGGAAACATCTCAAGAAGGTTGAAGTGAGCCCGGACGGTTTTGAGCAGCCAAGTAAAAATGTTCAGATCTTATTTAAGAGAATGCTTCTGGAAGCTTTTAAGAAGAGACTGGACAACCCATTTGTCTAAAATGGTATTGGTTCTCCTGCTTGAGCAGGGGGCTGGACTAGAAGACCTCCAAGGTCCCTTCCAACTCTTGTTATCCTGTTATTATGCCATTCCTGACTCAATGAATCTTTTTCTGCATTCAGTTTCGTTCTAAGCCTCTCCCATCTCCTTTTTTCTGGGGTTACCACCACCTTTTTAATGGAATGCCAGCTTTCCCTTACCCCAAAGTTGCATCCAGCAGGTCTTTCATTCGGAATTGTAGGAAAATGCCATCTTTTTCAGAATCTGGTGTGGCTGTTTTGGACGCTGTCCTCATTCTCTAATAGTTTAACACTAATAGCCTAACATTGTCCTCATTCTCTAAAAGAGAAGCAACCTGGAATTAAGGAGAAGCTTCCTAACAGTGAGGACAATCAACCAGTGGAACAGAAGTTGCCTCCAGAAATCGTGC
>NW_015390811.1:82179-97989 GCF_001527695.2 Protobothrops mucrosquamatus | reverse complement strand
AAAAAAACTCCTTTTCCCAAGGCTTGGTGTCTCCTGGTAGCCTGTTTATCAGATTGTTTAGTAATTTTGGAGGTAGATCGCCCCTTAAGGGTCGCTTTACCAGTGCCTTCCAGACCGAGCGAACCCGATGAGGATGGCTGGGCACTCAATGAGGAAGACAAAACAGTTTCCTCCATTCCCCGATGACAGTGGAACACAATAAGGGGCTCCTGTCGTCTGGAGAACGTTAAATCTGGGTAAGGACAGACGGACTACAAGGGACGCCTGTAACCCAGGTACAATTCCCAGTTGGATAAGGACAGGTACTCTGATGGGGCACCTGGAATCCAAGGGATGATATTAATGTACGAGTAAGGACAGACGCTCTATAGGGGTCGTCTGGAACTCGTATCTAAATGCTGGGATAAGGACAGACACTCTATAGGGGTTGTCTGGAATCCCAGTCCGTGCCAATTGTAAAAGAACAAATTAAAGGACCAGGAGACTTCAAACCAAAGAAGAAGTAGTTAACTGAGACTGAAGGTAGATTGAATAATTGAGAAGCAACAGGTGCTCACTGGATATATAGGGAGGGATATACAAAATGGCGGCCGTTAAGTTAAATGGTGGCCTGCCCTTGATTTAAAATCCTGTGATTAGTCCTGCCCTTGTTGGAATTAAGGGATGGAAACACAGTTAAAGGTTTTACTTGCTTTCCCCCCCCCCCAAGGAAATCAGAGTGAGGCCTGGCTGAAATGTATGCTGCCCAAAATGGCGGCTGCGGCCTACAATCAGGGACCGCGAGGTCCAAATGGCGACCTCCCACGACTCTGCCCGCAATGAGGAAACAGAAAAATGAACTCACTGTCTGTTGTCTCTGCAGCGCGAACAAGCAACGGAGGAAAAAACAGCCAGGAAAAACGTCCCCTCGCTCTCCGATCAGCTCGCTAGATGCCCGATCGGACAGAGGCTGCACGTGCGTGCGCGCGCACCTCCAGGCGCTCCCAATCTCCAGGAGAAGGCCTGGCAACAACAACAGGCCCCGGGCTGCCTCCGCAGCTCCGCAAACTAAATAACCATCATCCACGGAGCTGCAAATGCAAGCTCCGTGAAGACAGAAGACTCCGGAGACCAACGGCCGTTGGTCTCCTTCCGAAGGAATCGGCAGAAAGGAAGAAGCACCACCCCCCTCCCGGGCCTTCCCAAACCTGCCGACAGCCTGTTGAGCTGCAGCCGCAAGCTCAGTCGGCTCTGAGGAATTTGGAGACTAACAGCCGTTAGTCTCCTACCGGTAATTGTAGTGCGAGGGGTGAATTTTTTGAGGCTAACAGCCGTTAGCCTCCGTTAGAAAGGCCCGGTAGGGAATTTGGAGGGGGGGAGGAGNGAGGAGAGTGGAAATTCCACCATTGAGGAATAATACCTGCCTAGAGCCAAACTTGCAACGTCTGTCTTGGGCAAGATCAAGTCAAAGACTGGAGTCTAAGGTCCAGGACGGGCGTGGCAACTTTGGCTGACTTGATCTGATTGGGCAGGAATACAGTCTACTACCCAATGGTGGAGTCTCCATCTCAGTGCTGGAGAACTTGAAGATCGCCTAGTCCAGTCTTCTGCCCATTGCAGGAATCCACCATTATAGCATTCTCAATAGCTGACCAAACCAGCCTTAGCTTATATACTTCCAACAGAGAAGAGTTCACCATCTCTCAAGGCGCTCTGTTCCATTACTGAATAATGATCCTCCTGATGTTCATTTGGAAACCTCCTTGTAATTTAGACCCTTTTTTCTGTCTTCTGGAACAATGCTGAACAATCTTTCCATTTCCTGCCTGAAAGCCCTTTAGATATTTGAAGATATCTTGCAGTCTTCCTACAGTTCTCTCTTCTTTAAAAAGAAAAAAACATGCATTAAAAAGGGGACTAACACATATGCACATATTGTCCTCCCTAGTTTAATGCTGATTAATATATTACAACAATATTAGTTTCCCACCCCTTGCAAAACAGACCTAAACAATTTTAAATTAGTAAACTACTAAATCTATTTACAAATTGTTGACCTGTCATCTATATACTTTATTAATAACAAAATAGTTAACAGGAAGAACTAATAATAAAAAAACAAGATTAAAATTCCAAAACCCTCTGTTAACAAATTGTTATTGTAATCAACTCATAGAAAATTTGCCATGGCTTTTTAACTATCCCAAATCATCCCCAAAATTAACCCTGATTGGTCCCAGATAAAATATCCACATTTGTTTCTTAATACCATCTGTTATCAATTGTTGTTTGATTGAATACAGTAAGTCCAGTCTCCAAAGCCAGTCTATCTTTCCCAAAAATATCCAGATGAAATTGTTCCCCAGTTAAATGTGATAGATTCATTCCCCAGTTGTCTTCAATCCACTTAAAAAAGACCAATTTACCACTTATCCACCCAGACAGTTTTCTACTATTATATAGAAGTACAGACTTGAACTTGAGGAAGGTGTATGAAGTTGACTGTGTTATTTCTGAGTCCATTTTTCTTCCCAGCTAATCTACAGCTTTGAAATCACATTCTTTTTGCTTCTGAATGTTTTCCATGGATTCTGTTATTTCTGAGTCCATATTTCTTCCCAACAAATTTACTGCTATGAAATTGCATTGCTTTTGTGGATTTGATTTATTTACAGTCAGTTTCCTCTGAATGTTTTCCATGATCTTTATGAGTTCATCAAACTTTTTAGAAAAACTTTCAGCTAAAGATTGCATGTTGCCAAGCAGTCTTTTTTTTCCAAGTGTCAGCATCCTTACTTCTGTAATCCAATATGTTGTTTCTCAATGTAGTAGATAAGCAAAACAGGGAAAAGACAAGAACAGGGATATTTTGATCCAAAACCTTTTTGCAAGTTAATAAAATAAAAATCCCTGCAGTAAATGTCCAATAAAATATAAATCAGATTGAAGCACTTTCACCATCCAAAGGCATGTGCCATGCTTCCATATGGATAACCAGAAGTTAATGAGAATAGCCAAATACAGGTAGTCCTCGACTTACAAGAGTTCATTTAGTGACCACTCAAAGTTACAACAGCATTGAAAAAAGTCACATGACCATTTTTCACACTTATGACCGTTGCAGCATCCTCATGGTCACGTGATTTACATTCGGATGCTTGACAGATGATTCACATTCATGCCAGTTGCAGTGGCCCAGAGTCATGTGATCCTTTATGACTTTCTGACAAGCAAAGTCAATGGGGAAGCCAGCTACACTTAACAACCGTGTTACTAAATTAAGAACCACAGTTTCACTTAATAAATGTGGCGAGAAAAGATGTAAAATGGGGCAAAACTCACTTAACAAATTTCTCACCAACATAAATTTGGGGTTCAATTGTGGTTGTAAGTTTAGGACTACCTGTAGATCAAAGAAAAAAAGCAGAAAAAAACCCATAAAAATCCAGCAGGGGGTTAAAATATATCAGCATTCAGCCAGCCAATTAGCATTTAATGATAAAGAACAAAACAAAACTTGAAAAAGTGAAGTTAAAGCCCAGGCTTGCTTACGAGAACATTCTGTAGATGACCAGGCTGAGCCCGAGGGAGGGGTCAAACATGTAATCAGTCATGAGTCCCTTCGCACCCACAAGAGATCTAAGTCCAGCCCACATTGAATTTCTTCTACTCTTATCTCCCATTAATTTCCCTTGGTCATTAGTAGTTCAGATTCTTGTAGAGAGCTCAAGCTTACAATAAGTCTTTATACCCATTTCAACTGTCTGGATCTCCTGATTTTCCTGGCACTTGATATTAATCTGAACTACTCCACTTAACCAAAAATTTTCATGGACTCCGGAACACCCAAGCCATGGCTTCAGATCCCAGAGCTGCAGCAATAGCAGATGAGCCAGACCTCCACTCTATCAGCAGATGCCAAGAAGGCATTGAAGACAAAATCAGGAATCTTGCAGCCAATTTTCAACAAATGATGCAACAAATGCAGATCCTGACTCAACAAGGGATTCCCCCGCAACTACAACCATCTGCTCCACCTGCCCAGGCACAACTGCCAGTTCCTGCTGCACTCAGCCCCAAGACTCCCAGCTGCCTACCACAGAGATTCACTGTTGAGTCTGATAAGATGAGAACATTCCTAGCCCTGTACGAAGTGTTCATCAGCACCTGACCAGGGGAGTTTCCAACAGACAGAGCAAGAGTCTCATCCTCATTCTTTTAATCGACTCTGCTGCCAAATGGGTTCTTCCACTTATTGAAACCAATGAACCCATGCTGGGTAGTTTCCCAAACTTCCTCACTAGGTTTAGAGAGCACTTTGGAGACCCTATTTGGATAGAAACTGCTGAATAACACATCCACCAGCTGTGCCAGGGCAACAACTCAGTGAGAGCATACATTGAAGACTTCAAGCTCATTGCAGCAGGCCTGGATTGGAATGAGCCAGCCTTAAGATCATAATTCAAGAATGGGCTCAACGAGGCCATAATCACACAACTGATACAACAAGATATTCCCCACAGACTACAAGACCTCTACCTAGCTGCTATAACAGCTGAGTCTTGACTTGTAGAACTTAGAGCATTTTTAGCAGCCCCAGCCAACCATTTGCAAAGCTGCCTCCTCCTGTCACTACCCCAAGTCTCCCTGCCCCCTTGGATTTTGACACTGAAGAGCCAATGCAAATCAATGCAGTCAGACAAGCTCTGGGAGTGGAAGAATGGCAACGGTGCATAAAGCTTTCCCTTTGTTTCTATTGAGGAGAGCCTGGCCACATGGTCAGGAATTGCCCTACTAAACCTCCCAGAAGAGACAACAGACAGCCCAGCAACATCTCCACTACCCACCACCTGAAAGACAAGCCACTTGATTACAACAACAACACCCCGCTATTAAGTGGAAAGACCGTTCTATTGCCTTTGATAGTCCTGAATGCCTTTCTCACTGCGATCAACCTTCTGAAACCCCCCACCAGCCCCCCTGAAGGTGAAAAGAGAGATTTCTAATCTGCCAAATATGCAGAGTTCGCTGATGTTTTCAGGGAGGAGGAAGCCTCGACCCTCCCCCCACACAGATTGTGATTGCACCATAAACCTGGTCCCTGGTGCCAAGATTCCCGCCAAGAGACAATACCAAATGTCTACTACAGAATTAGAAACTCTAAAACAATATTTGGACTCTAATTTGCAAAAGGGATTCATAACTCCCTCCCATTCTCTCGCCTCAGCTCCCACCTTTCTTGGTACCCAAGAAGCAAGACCCCAGTCGGCCTAACAACAGTGGGAACCCACCATTGAGAGTGGTCCATAATTACAAAGCTTTGAATTCAGTCACAGTAAGAGACCATTATCCACTGCCGTTAATTCCAGACTTATTAGATAGACTGCAGAAAGCAAGCATTTTTATGAGACTGGACCTGCACAATGCTTACAATCTCATTAGGATCAAAGAAGGCCATGAATACTTAACCGCCTTTGACACCAGATACAGCAAACTTGAGTACACAGTGCTGCCTTTTGGACTGTGTAACACAGGGGCCATATTTTCCAGATTCATGAATCATGTCTTCGTAGACCTCATAGATAAATTTGTGGTTCTATATTTTGATGACATTTTAGTCTACTCTGAGAATGAGGCTCAGCACACAGTCCTCCATAGACTAAGAGATAACCATCTCTTTGCCAAGCCAGAAAAATATTCCTTCAACCTCCAACAATTAAACTTCTTGGGTTACTGTATTTCCACAAAAGGCATGGATCCTCAGAATGTCCAAGCTGTCCTAGACTTGCAAGCCCGTTGCACAGCCAATGACATCCAACACTTCCTAGGCTTTACTAACTTCTACAGGAAATTTATACCAGGTTTTGTTCATAAAGCCAAGCCACTGACCCAACTGACTGAGAAAGGAGTTAAATTTGCTTGGACTTCTAAACAGCAATCAGCATTCGAAGAGTTAAAGCAACTTTTTGCTTGCCAGCCCCTCTTTCAGCACCCAGACACATCAAAGAAATTTATTGAACACACAGATGCCTCAGATATAACCATTGGAGCTGTTCTTTTACAGTAAGGGGAGGGAGAAAACGGCCTTCTGCCATGTGCCTTCTTTTCCAGAGCCCTGACTGCCCCAGAACGCAATTATGACATCTTTACTAAGGAACTACTTGCCTTTAAATCAGCATTGCAACACTGGAGACACTTCCTAGAAGGCACATGCTTTCCTATAGAGGTCAACACTGACCACAAGAATCTATACACCCTGCAACAAACCAAACCACTTTCACCCACACAAATCAGATGCAGCCACTTCTTCACACATTTTGATTTTTTGCATTAAATACATACCAGGCACCAAGAACTTAATGCCAGATGTGCTCTATCACAAGAAAGAATATTCCCTTGTTCAACAGACTACAGCACCAACAACAATCCTACAACCTTCCAATTTCCAGCTACACCAATTTCCATCAATTACTGAGAGGTTGGGAGCTTCCTAACTGCAACAGGACTTAATCACCAGGATAAAGAATCAGCAACAACTAGTTTGCTTCTCATGGGCCAGGATAGATGACCTCAAGGAAACCCCAACAGGTACTGTAACCCTGTTCACGATGGAAGGATGTGCCCTGAAACACAGAGGCAGAATAGTAGTTCCCCCTCATGCAGGGAAGAGGTACTGCAACTTTGCCATGATAATCCAATGGCAGGGCATGGAGGCATGTTCAAAACCCTGCATAGAACCTTAAGAGATGTTTGGTGGCCTAGGATGGCAGCAGACATCAGGGAATAGGTGGCATCTTACCACATGTGCAGGAGGTCCAAACCCCTCCATCAGAAGCCTGCAAGACTTTTGGAACCACTACCTATGCCCCCACCCCGGCATACGTCCTCTGGATTTCATTACTGATTTACCCTCTGTCCAAGACTTTACTACCATTCTGGTGGTAGATCTTTTCACCAAGAAGGCCCATTACATACTCTGCAAGGGATTGCCCAATGCCAAAGACACAGCCCAACTTTTTCTATACCACATCTTTTGCTACCATGGCATGGTCTCAGCACTCATTTCAGACACAGGTGTCCAATTCCAATCTAGATTTGGAAAGCACTTTGTCAAGGTCAACCTCTCATCTCACCACCCTACCACGAATGGGGAAGGTGAAAAGACTAACCAGCTCCTCCAAGAGTATTTGAAGTGCTACTGTACCTACAGCCAAGACAACTGGCTATTGTTACTGCCACTCGCAGAATTTTCTTATAACAATTCACTGCACTCATTAACTTCAATGATGCCATTTCAAACCATTTATGGCACATACCCTAAAGTGTTGCCAGACCACCCTGCACTGGACTCAACTGTCCCAGTATCAAGGATGCAGCTGTAGAGGTGGTCAACAGTATTAAGTATCTGGTGGTGCAGATAACTAACAATCTGAATTGGTCTCTCCACACATCATCCTTAGTGAAGCGTGCAAACCAGTGTCTGCATTTCCGGTGTCGGATGAGGAGAGCACATCTTTCTCCTTCTGTCCTGGCCACTTTTTACAGAGGCACGATTGAAAGTATTTTTAACAAACTGCATCACTGTCTGGTTTGGTGGCAGCAGTGCCTCAGATAGAAAGTCCATACAGAGAATGTTAAGGACAGCCAAGAAGATCTTAGGAAGCTCACTCTCTGGTATTCAGGATGCTGCTTATAAGTGCTATGTCTTTGAGCAGAGCTCAAAGCATTGTTAGAGATCCCACACATCCACTTTACAGTCTGTTTCTGTTGCTCCCCTCTGGGAGGAGGTTTTGAAGTATTTCTAGCAGGTCTACCCATTTCTGTAATAGCTTTGTTCCCTATGCCATCCATCTGATAAACTCGCAAGATTCGTTTTTCTCGCCATGCACATGTATACATAACCCAAACTAGACTGTTGTTTCTCTGTGTTATATAATATTATGTGGGTATATGCATAATTCTGTATTTTATTTATTTTTGTCATATTTATGTAGTGTATATCGGAGGTGGTGACCCTTTGAGAGCTGAATGCAACGAAATTTCATTTTAATGTATGACGATTAGTGTACATTCAAAGTGACAATAAAGTTATTCTATTCTATTCTATTCTATTCTATTCTATTCTATTCTATTCTATTCTATTCTATTCTATTCTATTCTATTCTATTCAGGGGCCATTGAGTTCTTACAGGAACAACTTGCAGCCCACAACCTTTTTAAACAGAAACTCCACCAACCGAAACAGGTTTACAAGAAGGCAGCAGATGCCCACCAGCAGGAAGGCCTACCCATAGCAGTAGGAGACAAAGTTTGGCTCTCCACCACGTTTTAGCCACTACAAGACACAAGAAGAAGACACTACAAGAAGCTAGACACTAAATTTGTGGGACCATTCAAAGCTCTCCGACAAATCAACCCTGTAGCTTTTCACCTCCAATTACCCCCTTCAATGAAGGTGCATCCAGTATTTCACCAAGGATTACTTTCCAAAGAGGTTCCCTCAAGCACAATATCCCAGCACCACCACCACCCACCCACCAACAGTCATAGTAGAGGGAGAACCAAAATACGAGGTGGAAGAAATCCTAGACTCTAGGAAAAGAGTCAAAGGAATGCAGTACTTGATTAATTGGAAATGCTACTCTGTTGCAGATCACTCCTGGGAAAATGCATGGTATGTTCATGCCCTTGATTTAGTTCATCAGTTTCACCACTGCTTGCCCGACAAGCCAATGGGGGTCGCACAGCAATTGGGGTGCTGCAGCCGCCGGCAATGCAACAACAACCATGGGGGTGGCCACAGCCCCTGGAGGAGCAACAACCGCTGGGAGGATTACAGCAACTGGGGGTGCAGCAGCCGCCATGGGGAGGCCAGCAACCACTGATGGCACCACCTCTTAGAGCCACCTTCGATGGAGATCCGGAGAAGCTGATCTTTTTCCTCAATCAGGTGCGCTCTCACTTGAACCGCTGTGCCTACTTCTATCTGAACCCAGCCACTATGGTCGATGTGATTACATTCAGCTTGGAAGGAGAAGCATCCGAGTGGCTGAACAACCTGTATAACGAGCAAGCACCCGAGTTAGAGGACCACCACCTCTTCCTCTTAGGACTGAGAGCGAGGTTCATCCATTGCCCTCAAAGCGAGGAGCAAATCCACAAAATAAAACAAGCTGACAGGCCTGCCCTAGAATACGTACGAGAGTTTCACAAGATAGCCGGCAGAATAGAGAGGTGGCCCAAGCAATCCCTATGTCATGGTTCTGACAGATGAGACTCTTCAAAGAACTTTGAGGCATTGTTTACCTTAAAGAATCTTTATTGGAGTAGCAACACATCAGCACGTACATAGTCCAAGCCAAAATCTGTTTTCCCCTCCCCTAACCACATAGTA
This sequence comes from Protobothrops mucrosquamatus, assembly GCF_001527695.2. Taxonomy (NCBI): domain Eukaryota; kingdom Metazoa; phylum Chordata; class Lepidosauria; order Squamata; family Viperidae; genus Protobothrops; species Protobothrops mucrosquamatus. The sequence goes on along the minus strand of NW_015390811.1, from coordinate 88,616 downwards.
TCAAAGCCCAATTCCCTCCTCTGACTAACAGTCATAAATCACATTCTCTAATTAGTTTGAAATACTGGCTTTCCCACTAATTCTACAACTCGCCAATTCTTATCATCTCTTATTACAAAGAACCTTGGTTCCCACCATGATACATTATTGTTTTGTCTAACTAAACTCCCAAACGCATTCCTCCCCCTCCCCCCAGTATCCTCTAATTCTAACTCTAAGAGTAAAACATAAAGTAAAGGAAAATGGCTGCATCTCCATATGTTGTCAAAGCAAGAACAGTCGATGTTAGCAGCGTTGACATCCGCCCCCCCTTACAGAAAGGACAGATCCTGTAACGTAAACAAAAGCACATGTTAGGGGCTGCCCCTCGGTTTGTTAGGGTGTTTCCTATAGAACCTTTTGATGAGTCTGTCGGCTTTCATGTTGCTAGCTTTCACCCAAGTGGCTTCAGACAGTGAGTATCACTTTCATTGCACTAGGTACTGCAATTTCCCTTTAAAAATTCTAGAATCAAGAATACGCTTTACTTCATAGTGAGTTTGACCCGGTACTACGAAGGGTCCGGGTGCCTTCTTTGGGGGAGGTCTTAATGTGGATTCTCGCAAAGGGTTTCAACAAGCTGCAATGGAAGACAGGGTGAATTCTCCCTAAAAGCCTAGGGAGTTTTAATTCTACTGTGACTGGATTGATGATCCTTACGATGGGGAAAGGCCCCAAGAATTTCGGTCCTAATTTCTTACTGGGTAATTTAAGGCGTAAATATTTAGTCGACAGATAAACCTTTCCCCCAACATTTGAATGTTCTTTGAGGGGTTCTCTTTTTATCTGCCTGCTTTTTATAAGTCTCGGAAGTCTTTTTTAAAGCAACTTTCATGGCTTTCCAATCCTCTTCCCATTGATCAAGTGTCTGAGAAGCGGAGGGCGCTTGAGGGTATTCAGGTATTGGGCTGAACTCTTTTCCTGTAGCCACCCTGAAAGGCATGAAGCCAGTGCTACTGTGAACAGAGTTGTTGTAAGCCACCTCTGCAAAAGGGAGGAGGTCAGTCCAGTTGGTTTGTTGGTAGGAAATATAACATCTGAGATATTGCTCCACCATCTTGTTAGCGGCTTCCGCAGCCCCATTAGTAGACGGGTGAAAAGCAGATGATAGAACTTGAGATGATCCAATTAATTTAAGAAAGCTCCTCCAAAACATAGCTGTGAACTGCACCCCCCTGTCCGAAATTATTCATTTAGGGGCTCCATGCAGCCGGTAGATATGTTTCAGGAACAATTTAGTCAGTCGTTGGGCAGATGGGAGTCTTTTGCAGGCGATGAAATGAGCCTGCTTCGAAAACAAGTCTATCACAGTCCAGATGACAGTATTTCCTCTACTCTCAGGTAGGTCTACTATAAAATCCATAGCTATATCTTCCCAAGGTTGAGAAGGGTCTGCTACTGGCTGCAGTAACCCAGGGGTTTTCCCTGAGATTCTTTTCATGATGGCACAAACAGTACAACTCTTGACATAATTTGCACATCCCTTTTTAACCCCGGCCACCAAAACTGCCGGCGAATAAAATGCAGAGTTTTTAAATATCCAAAGTGTCCAGCCTGTTTTATGTCATGGCTGTGTTTGAGAGTGTTGAGACGGAGGGCTTCTGGCAAGTATAATTTCCCTCCCTTGTAAGCCAAACCATCCCTGCATGTTAGGGAGGTTTGATTGTCTTTGAACCATTGATCGGTGAGGAGCTCTTGTTTTATTTTCTTTGCCCCAGGGTCATCAGGGTTAGGGGCCCTGCAGGGCATGAGTTGAGCAGCAGTTTGTGGATTGGAGATAATTGCCTCATTAACCTCTTTGTGTTTGCTTTTCTATTGGTGCAGTCTGGCTAGAGCATCAGCTAGGAGGTTTTTCCCTCCTGGGATGTACTTTAGAGTGAAATTGAAATGATTAAAGTACTGTGCCCAGCACACCTGCTTTGGGGACAATTTGCGAGGAGTTTTCAATGCTTCCAGATTCTTGTGATCTGTCCATACTTCAAAAGGCACCTTGCTTCCTTCTAGATCAACCTTCCTAATGCCGCGACCCCTGCGGGTGGGGGCAGGAGGAGGGGCGGGGTTTCCTTGCTCGCATTCTCTCTCCCTCTCTCACTTTTTCTTTTTCTCTCTCTGGCGCGCGCGCTCCGCCTCCTCTCCTGCGGCTGGAGCGCACGCCGGGCAGGCCGAGGCCGAGGCGGAGCTGGCGAGGCGCCGCCGCCTGCGATTTCATCATGCGGAGGGCCGCGCCTCCTCCTCAGCCTGCCCGCCCGCCCACCCTCGGCCACGCTGCTCCATGCCGTGGTGCTTCTGCGTCGTGATCGGCCGCCTCAGCAGCAGCAGCAGCAGCAGGAGCCGCAGCGCCCGCCTCCTCGCCGCCCTCCTGCCCCGCGCCTCACTCCACGCGGCCCACCCCTCCTCCGCCAGCACCCAGCCTCAGCGCCCGACCCCGCCGGACCCCGGCCTCAGCGCCAGCATGGATGAACCCGCCGCCTGGAGACGGATAGAGGAGCGGTGTCTCGGTTCCTAAGACCATCGGAAATATGTGTTTTCCGATGGTCTTAGGTGACCCCTGTGAAAGGGTCGTTCGACCCCCCCAAAGGGGTCACGACCCACAGGTTGAGAACCGCTGTTCTAGATAGTGTCGCCAGTTTATTAAACTCTATCTAATCGCGAACACCTCTTTTTCCAATATTGCCCATCTCCTTTCGCTTTCAGTATTTTTTTTGAGGTGTAGGCACAGGGTTGCAAAGTTCCCATTTGGTTTCTTTGCAGCAATACAGCTCCGACAGCCACGACACTGGCGTCAGCTTGAATTACAAAGGGCTCCCCTGGGCAGGGGTGCTTTAGGACCGGTTCAGCAGCAAATAGTCTCTTTAGATTCTCAAAAGCGGTTTGACAGCCCATAGTCCATGTTAGTGGTTGGTCCGGTCGTGGCTTCCTGCTCCTTTGCCTGTTTTGAGTAGTTCTGTAAGGGGTAGGGCAATTTCAGCAAAGGAGGGGATGAACTGACGGTAGAAGTTAGCAAAACCTAGGAAGCTCTGGAGCTGTTTGCGAGTCCTTGGGGGCTGCCATTCGATTACAGTTTTCACTTTGGCTGGGTCCATTTCAATGCCCTTATTGGAAATTCTATAGCCAAGATAATCTAATCTGGTCTGGTGAAATTGACATTTTGACAGTTTGACATAAAGTGTTAGAGAATTTTAATTTCTCTATTGGTGAAAAAATAAATCAGAAGCTCTCACAGTTGACTGCATTTTAGCTGATTCAAATAACTTCTTTATATTAATATCAAAATATTTACAATACCATACATTCTTCTTTACAGCAACATAGCACAATGAAGACTTCTTACAGAGAGACAGAGACAGACCCGAGACTGAATAAAAGTTCAGCTCCTAACTCAATACCTTTTTTGCACAGACTCAGTAGCACTTTCTTCACATTGGCTGACTGAGTTACCACATGACTCTTCCTGCTCATGAATATTCCAACACTCCTCCCTTCATGACGGGAAGAGACATCAGACCTATTGACTCAATACATTTTCCATAGTGAACACCACCCAATGGTTTAGTCATCATGTCTGCCAAATTATCCTCAGAAGAACAATGATGTAAACTAATCAATTTTCCTTTTACAGCTTCCCTGACATTACAATACTTAATGTCTACATGTTTACTTCTGTTCTTCACCCTGTCACCAGTTGCCANTGCAACTCTTAAATCCAAGACCCTTTAAAGCAGTATCTAAACAGATATTCCAGTTTCTGGCTGACTGCTTCAGTCCATAAATAGCCTTGTTTAATTTATACACCATGTTAGGCTTTGCAATTTCATACCCTGGTGCTTGGATCATATAAATTTCTTCCTCTAACTCAGCATTGAGGAATGCAGTTGTGATATCAAAGTGTCAGATTTTATGCTTATATGCCGCTGCCAATGCCAGTGCTAATCTTATACTCTCACTTTTCACAGTTGGCGCAAATACTTCATCGTAGTGCACATTCTTTAATTGTGAAAAACCTTGTGCCACTAACCTGGCCTTATACTGTACATCATTATTTGGCAATACCTTTTTCTTATATACCCACTTACAACCCACAGCTTTGGTACCCTGTGGCAAAGTCACTGATTTAAATACTTCATGGTCTCCCATGGATTTCATCTCTTTATCCATGACCTCCTTCCATCTTTCTTGTTCAGCTTTTGGTAATGCCAACACCTCTTTATAACTTCTTGGCTCATACCACACATTGCAAACCTTTACCTTGCTGGCACAATACCTGTCAGGCGGAATTCCTTTGTTACATCGCTCTGACCTACGTGGTATTAACTGCTCCTGTGTCTCAAATCTATCTGGCTTCATGTCTTGTTCAGCCTCTCCTCCCTGAACATTGACATCTTCAATAATCATTTTTCCATCATTAGATGAGTTATTGTCGTTAAATAGATCACCGTCATTAAGTGAGACATACCCAGAATTTGCATTAATTCTGTCCCAATTTTGTTCTGCAAAATTAGCAGACCTTGAAATTACAATTCTTTTACTTCCATCGCTAAAGCGATATCCCTTTGACCCTGGCTCATAGCCCACAAACCTGAGCTTTCTTGCCTTTTGCTGTCCCTTTCTTCTGATTGTCTTCGGAATATGTACCCATGCAGTACTTCCAAAAATTCTCAAATGTGCCAGTGATGGCTTTCTCCCATATAGAATGGCATATGGAGTATTATTAATGGAGGAACTCCACAGCCTGTTAACTATATAATTGGCAGTCAATATGGCTTCTCCCCAATATGACCTGCTCATACCAGAATCCTCTAATAAGGAATCTTTCATTGTTTGCAAAACACCATTCCTTCTTTCAGCTACACCATTCTCTGCTGCTGTGTAAGGATTTGTACATCTGTGTCTTATCCCCAACTGCCCCAACCATTGTTGGAATTTAGTTGACATAAATTCAGTACCTCTGTCAGTTTGCAACTGACACACTTGTTGTCTGTACCTTCTCTCTACAAAACTTACCCACTGTTTGAATTGTTGTAGCACCTCTGTCTTACCTCTAAGCAAGTATCAAAAACTATACCTGCTGTAATCATCAACAATTACCAGTGCATACTTTGCTCCTCCCAAACTGGCTTGCATAGGTCCCACCAGATCTGCATGGACCAGCTCTAGAGCTCTTTTTGTTTGTCTTGTGCTATATTTACTAACTGGGAATGCCTTTGACTTCGATGCTTTGCATACTGCGCAGTCCAAATATGTTTTGCATCCCTTCAAATTTAGCTCTTCTGCAAACTCTTGCATTTGCTGCAAAACTTGCATGGCCAAGTCTTCTATGTAGAAGATGAACACACAAATCGTGCTCTGCAACATTCTTAAATATATGGGAACATTGAACCTTTTGTCCCTGCAATACATATAGATGATCTTCCTTTATGCCTTCTGCACAAATATTCCCATTCCTTTTGATGAGACACTTCCCATTTACAAAAACGGTCTCAAAACCTTGTTTGTCTAAATTAGACACACTTAACAAATTATGTTCCATCTCAGGTACACAAAGCACATTGGTAAACTTTGATTCCAAATATGGAATTTTTACATCGCCTCTTCCGATGACTTTTGCTTTCTGGCCATTTGCCAAAGCCACAGCTTTTTGTGCTACTGGAACAAACCTACAAAATAATTCAGAGTCATTAACAATTGTTTGACTTGCCCCACTATCTATTAGCCACTTGTCTCTGTTGTTGCTATAGCAAACTTTTGCAACACCAAAATGTTCCTTTTGCAAATCAGTCTTCTTTGCTTGCACAAATGTCCTTTGCTGCAAATTGTTCCTCTGCAAACAGTTCCTTTTCAGATGTGTGCTTGCACCGTAAATGTAGCAATTTTTCTCTTGCTGAGCCCTCTGCTTGCACAATCTTTCCTTTGTTGCAACTTGGTCCCATTTGCTGCTTGTTTCTTCTCCGGAGACTTGCAGTCTGGACCCCCTCCTCAGGAATTTCACCTCCTCATGGCTGTTCCTAAAATGGCGCTTTTCTTTTTCATTAAGCAAACATGCCTTTAAAGCCTCAAAATTTAAGTCTTCCTCTTCTTTACACTCAAATACCGCAGAAACTGTGTCCCAGGTTTTATCTAAACTGTTCAACACCAATAAAACCTTCTGGGACTCAGGGAATTTAATCCCACGTTGTTCTAAGTCCAAAAATAAACTTTGCTAGCACAGAAAATTAGGATGGCGAAACAAAATTACTTTGAAAATGCGAATAAAACTGGTAGATGGTTGGCCTATAAACTAAAAAAAGAAAAAGGCAAAAGAGCAATACACCAGCTACAAGATGAAAGTGGATCTGTACAATATAGAGGGGAAGAAAAAAAGAAAATAATACAAAATTTCTTCTCAAAGTTATATCATCAGG
>NW_015390811.1:66945-79469 GCF_001527695.2 Protobothrops mucrosquamatus | reverse complement strand
TTTATTTAAATGCTGTTCCACAGATTCGCCTGGTTGCAAACAGGCCCTGTAAAGTTTTCTTGACAATTGCACTATATTGCATGCAGAAACATTCATGTGCACAGCTCTCAACTTCAACCAAATCTCCTTTGCAGTCTTTAAATTTGCAACATTTAGAAATTGTTCATCATCTAAATTCAAGATGAGATAAGCCATTGCTCGATCATGGCTTTTCTGATCAGCAGCTGCAAACACTTGTGGTGGATTTTCTACGATATACTACAGCTCTTTAGCTTTCAGCAAACATTCCATTTTAGCAGCCCACACAATGTAATTCTTTTGGCCCAAACGAGGCACAGAGCTTTCCTTAAATTCCATTGCAGCCATTCTGCTAATTCTGCCTTGTTCTTATACTTTCTAAATACAGGCAATTTCTTCCAGCTTTAAATTACAATGCAGTCCTTAGTAAGCTCTGGGCCCATAACCTGTTAGAGAATTTTAATTTCTCTATTGGTGAAAACATAAATCAGAAGCTCTCACAGTTGACTGCATTTTAGCTGATTCAAATAACTTCTTTATATTAATATCAAAAATTTTACAATACCATACATTCTTCTTTACAGCAACATAGCACAATGAAGACTTCTTACAGAGAGACACAGAGACAGACCCGAGACTGAATAAAAGTTCAGCTCCTAACTCAATACCATTTTTGCACAGACTCAGTAGCACTTTCTTCACATTGGCTGACTGAATTACCACATGACTCTTCCTGCTCATGAATATTCCAACATAAAGCTTGGCATTCAATAGTTTCTTTAACACCTCTCTCACCAACTTTATATGATCAGTCATATTTGTGCTCTTTATCAGGATGTCATCAAGATACACCAGAACCTCTTTGTATAAATGTTCATGTAGGGTCTCATTAATCAATTGCATGAATACAGCTGCCCCCCCCCTGTAGCCCAAATGGCATGACTTTGAACTGATAGCTTCCCAAGGGGCAGTTGAAGGCAGTTTTCCACTCATCTCCCTCCCTTATTCTCACCCAGTAATATGCTTCTCTCAGATCCAATTTAGTGAAGACACACTCCTTAGCCAAGTGGGTTAATAAGTCTTTTAGGAGGGGGAGGGGGCATTTATTTTCCACACTCACTGTGTTCAAGGATTTATAGTCCACGCAGAGGCGAAGAGACCCATCTTTTTTTATCTAAACAATACAGGGGCTCCCACAGTAGATTTGGCCCATTCAATGAACCCCCTCTCTAGGTTTTTGTCCACGTATCACTGCATCTCCTCCATTTCGAGGGGGGACATGGTGTACATTCTCGGTCGTGGGAGTTTGTCTCCCGGCAACAGTTCGATAGAACAGTCATTGGGTCGGTGGGGAGGCAGGGTGTCACATTCCTTCTCACTAAATGCCTCCGCCAGGTCCCAGTACTCCCTAGGGATGAGTAGCTCGCCTGGTGGCAGTGAGGCAGCCATGTGCGCTCGCTCATTGGGTGGGCTAAAGTTTCCTGTAACATCCGTTGAATCAATAGGGGGCTTGGGCCCTATAGGTAACCTCACAGTTCTCATTCCTTTCTCCCACCAGATAAATGGCTTCCATTTGTCCAACCAGGCTAATCCTAGGATCACAGTCTCAGTCATTTTTGGAGCCACCAGGAAGTGAATGAACTCCCAGTGCTCACCTATTTCTAAGTGTAGGGGTTCAGTTAATTGTGTGATTAAAGTCCCTCCCATCAGGGAGCCATCGGCTTGCTCAAACCTTACAGGTTTGGAGAGCAGCTTTGCTCGTATGCCCATTTCCCTGGCAAATGGCAAGCTAATGATGCACCGGGAACATCCAGAATCGACTAGCACTTTTAAGTCTGCCTGTGCTCCCGATTTAGGGATTATGAGTTTGGCCGGCAGTGAGAAAGGTGGGACGTGTCGACTCACCATTGGGTTGTTCTCTCCTTCGTCATTGCTGTCGAAAGGGGGTAGAGTGGGGGCAGATCCAGCCTGGGTTCCGGCATCCTCTTGTTTGGAGGATGTGACTTAAGCAACCGGTTCTTGTGTGATCTGGTTGGATTTCTCTTTCGTTGGCTGCTGGGCAGGTTTCTTTCTTGCTGCTGGTCCTGGTCTGCTCTGCTGTTAGGGGTAGGGGACTGGGCAGTTCGCTGCTCGATGTCCCTGCTGTCTGCATCGGAAGCATTTGATTGGCGTGCCTGTAGGTGGCCGAGGTCTTTCAGCGGTTGCAGTATATTAAAGTTTTCGGGGTGGTGGTTGCCGTTTAGGTTGCTCTGGCTTCGGCTCGGCTTTGGGTGGGGGAGGCTTCTTGTAGCGGGCGAGCTGAACGTCTAGTCTTACCACTGCCTGGTACCATTCTTGCAGCTGATCAAGTACTGCTCGGTAGAAACAGGCCTGATAGAGGGGATCATCTAGTCCTTCTCGGAAATGATGGGACTATGGATTGCTCAGGCCACCTCTCTATTCGACCGGCTAACTTGCAAAACTCTCATACGTACTCCAGGGCAGGCCTGCCAGCTTGTTTTATCTTATGCATTTGTTCTTCTGCTTTGAGGGCAATGGATGGGTCCTCAAATCTTTCTCTCAGTCCTAGGAGGAAGAGGTGGGGGTCCTCCAATTTGGGGGCTTGCTCATTATATAAATTATTCAGCCACTCAGATGCCTCTCCCTCTAAGCTGGATGCAATCACATAGACCATAGTGGCTGGGTCCGGGTAGAGATGGCCACAGTGGTTCAGATGAGAGTGCACTTGTTTGAGGAAAAAAATCAGCTTCTCTGGGTCCCCATCGAAGGTTGCTCTAAAAGGTGGAGCAATCATTGGCTGCTGGGCTCCCCACTGTGGTTGTTGCGCCCCAGGTTGCTGCTGGCCCCACCTTGGTTGCTGGTACAATGGCTGCTGAGCCCTCTGCTGTGGTTGTTGCACCCCCAGTTGCTGCTGGCCCCACCCTGGTTGCTGATTCAATGGCTGTGGGGCTGCCCACTGTGGCTGTTGCACCCCCAGTTGCTGCCTGCCCCACCCTGGCTGCTGACGCATTCTCAGGGGTTGTACATTCGGGGGCTGTGCCCCCCCCTGCTGTGGTAGCAGTGCCTGCGGTTGGGGCATCCCAAGTCGCCATAGGTCTCCCAAAGGTTGCTGCCTGGGTGGGGGCTGTTGTCATTCTCCCTGCTGTTGGTCTGCCAGGAGCTGTGGCATCTTTGATTTTTGTAGGCCCCCCTGTCAGTGCTGTACGTTCGGGATGGCGACCAATTCCCTTGCTGCAGTTGTCCCCCCACCGGTTGTTGGTCTTCTGGCCTCTGCGCCACCCCAAACTGTTGCAGGGCCTCTATTATCTGCTGCAAACTCAGAGATTTTTGATCTCCCACCTGCGGGGGCTGCCATACCCCCCATTGCTGCAGGGGACCCAGACTGGGTAATCGATATGCACATCACATCGGTCTGGGGAATCGCTATCCCAGTGGCTGCCCGGGTCCTCATCTCGGCGGCGGCGGCTGGGGCTTCTGGAAGGGCGGTGACTGGGGCTGTCTCTCCCCGTGGGACTGGAGGCTCTGGCAGGGGGCTTCAGGAGCAGGAAAGCTGCCTGCTCTGCGAAGGAGGGGCTGGTGGCTCCTCTCGGTAGGAGTTGAATGTCGTGATCGCTGGCATGAGGGGAATGAGAAGGTTGTTCCAAACTTCTCATTTCTAGTCCTTCAAACTTCTCTACCAGTTTCTCCACTGATTCACTACGAGCTGCGGACAGATATTTCCACTCAGCCGAGTCCTCAGTGGCAGACAATCTGGTAGCTCTCCGCTGGTTTGGGGAGTGCGATGTGCGGGAATCCTTTTGTGGTAGTCCAGTCTCGTCCGCCTTTGAGGCCTTTAAGGGTGGCAAGGCCGGCTCGAAGCATCTGGAGTCGCCACTGGGCGGTACCCAATCTGACGACCAGATTAGCTGTGCTAGCTGCTTGGGTTTCGCCCCCAGCTGGGAGGCCTGCAAAATCTCCTTCTCTACCGGCATGCTAGCTTTCATTCCCCCCCCCCCCCGGGGTAGCAGCTGCTACCAGGATGCTGGCTTCAGGCAATTTCTCCCTTTCCATGGTGAAGTTTTCCCCGAATCTTTGTCAGCTTATCCCTCAATGCTTGGGACAGCGACTGGGGCTTGGAACCCCTAAATAGTTAGAAAAATTGGAGATTTTGGCTTAATGTCATGGTTCCGACAGATGAGACTCTTCAAAGAACTTCGAGGCATTGTTTACCTTAAAGAATCTTTATTGGAGTAGCAACACATCGGCACGTACATAGTCCAAGCCAAAATCTGTTTTCCCCTCCCCTAACCACATAGTATCAAAACCCAATTCCCTCCTCCAACTAACAGTCATAAATCACATTCTCCAATTAGTTTGAAATACTGGCTTTCCCACTAATTCTACAACCCAATTCTTATCATCTCTTATTACAAAGAACCTTGGTTCCCACCATGATACATTATTGTTTTGTCTAACTAAACTCCCAAACGCATTCCTCCCCCTCCCCCCAGTATCCTCTAATTCTGACTCTAAGAGTAAAACATAAAGTAAAGGAAAATGGCTGCGTCTCCATATGTTGTCAAAGCAAGAACAGTCGATGTTAGCAGCGTTGACACCCTAGTGATACAGACTATTTATTGCAGACAAGACACCCCTAGTGAAAGGTTTCTCTTCTGTATTTACTTGGAAAGTAAAGAAATCAGTTTTCAAGTCCCAAAGAAGACCAAGACTGCGTTGGACAGGTAGAGAATATGTCGCTAAATCTAAGTCTCTTAAATCGTTAGAGTAGTCTTGAGAAGCTTCCATAACTTCTTTAGTGGTAGAAGTGATCTTGTGAAGCCTGAGATTTGAACAGGCAAGCATTTTCTGTGCTCTTTTGAGGAGACTGATTGTAAGTCCTCGACTTACAACAGTTCGCTTAGTGACTGTTCAAAGTTACAATGGCACTGAAAAAAGTGGCCCCCAAGCCACAGCCGAGCAAGACACCTGCCTGTCCGCCTGGCGGTGCTCTTCCTCCTATCCAAGGTTTTCATTGTTGTAAGCATTTCTGTCGAGGATTGGCAGCGGGGGTGGGGTGAGGGGGGTGTTTGGTTTTTATTCCCCCCGTCTGCTGGGTGGTTGCAGCAGGTTTTGGTCAATTCACATGACCCTGGGACACTGTGACCATCATAAATATGAATCAGTTGCCAAGCATCTGAATGTAAATCACAAGACCCTGGAGATGCTGCAACATTCCAGCTGATCGGCACTTCTTCTGGGCTCAGCAGAAGCGCCAGGATCAGTGCTGCTTTCCAGCTGGAGCCTGTTGCTGATCCTGGCGCTTCCACTGAGCCGACAGCCCTGCAGCTCCAGCCGTCTCTCACTCAGGCTTGTGCAGTGCTGCCACCGGTTCAGCTCATTCCCCTCCCCCACTACCACTTTTCTAGGATGGTCGCATACCACCTGCCAGGTGCCAATGTACCACAGGTGGTACCCGTACCACTGGTTGAAAAGCCCTGTATTAAGCTGCTCTGTATTCGTCAACCTCGTCATTCCGCCTGTAGTCTTCTCACCCCAATCCTGCAAGGAATAGTTGTCCGAGCGTTTTCACTCCCTGCCTCCCCCCTCCCCCGTTCCAAGCCACTTCTGCGCAGCCATGGCCAGATTTTATGGCCTCCCAAAAGTACATAAAGAGGGGATTCCCCTATGACCTATCGTGTCCTTCAGGGGCACACCGACTTCGGGATTAGCCAAATGGCTTAGCAGCCGCATCGGCCATCTGGTTGAGAACAACGAGACCATGGTGAAATCGGCTGAAGAGTTTTTGGAGAGAATAAAATCCCTAAGGATAGAGGAAGATGAGGTAATGGTGTCATTTGATGTTACCTCACTCTTTACCTCTATCCCACAGGATTTGGCGATCACAGTGATCAAGGACCGCCTACAAGAGGATCACACATTTGTGGTCATCAAAAAACAGGACAACGCCAAATTCATGGAGGAGCTGAACTCAGTATATCCAGACATCCACTTTATGGCGGAGGAGGTGATTCAAGGCACGCTTGCCTTTCTGGATGTACTGGTCAGTCGGCGCCCTGACCGCACTTTACACATGACCGTCTATCACAAACCGACCCACACTGACAGAACGTTGCACTACAGGAGCAACCATCCTGTAGCGCATAAGATCAGTTGTGTCAGGATGCTATTCAAACGGGTCAACTCCCACTGTAGTACAGGCAGAGCCAGGATCGAGGAGAAGAAACACCTCTACTATATCCTCAGGCGCAATGGCTATCCCATGGAATTTTTGAGATGTTACACCAGACCATATCAGCACCGCAGGAGTCCGTACTCCAGTGTAACAGCAACGCGGACCACACGACTAGTCTCCGAGGCCACGGCACGGCTGTTAGCCCCCCACAGTGTGAATATCGCCCATAAACCGGATCAGACCCTGCGTGCCAAGATCATGCACCCCAAAGGGCCGCTCCCCAACGACGAGAGATCTTCTGTAATTTATAGAATTAATTGCAAGAATTGCTCGTGCAACTATGTTGGGGAAACAGCTAAAAGGCTCAGGACCAGGGTCCATGAACATGAATTGGCAATTAAAAGGCAAGAGCAACGCTCACAAGTATGGGCCCATATGGCCAACCATGGCCATATGTTTGACCTTGCCAACGTGGAGGCTATATCTCGTGAGACCACTAAGGGTGGCCGCTTACTTAAGGAGGCCTGGTTGTCCAATGAGTATTCCATCAACCGGCACATAGACCTCCTACCAGCCTACCAGACTCTCAGAAGGTGGGAGAAACAGCGTTGTGACCCACAAAAGAGACGACCAGTTCGCCTCTTGCAAGATGGTATTATGGACGAGGTGGCGGCGACCCCTAGGGAAGACGGCAGATCTGCAACGCACCCGGATTACAACTTGAGGATTAACGTGCCGAACCGCCCAATACTGAGGGGGAAAGGAGATCAGGGGCTGAAACAATTGGACAGTTCCCTGCAGGACTGGGGCGACGGAGCTGCAGGCGAGACAGTGAAGACCTCTATGGAAGGAGGCAACAGACTAGCAGCGTGCCACGGCCGCGGGCTGAGGATCGATGCACAGAAGCGGCTTGGAACGGGGAGGGGGGAGGCAGGGAGCGGAAACGCTTGGACAGCTATTCCTTGCAGGATTGGGGTGAGAAGACTACAGGCGGAACGCCGAGGTTGACGAATACAGAGCAGCTTAATACATCACGGCTGATTGAAAGGAACGGGCCGATGACACGCTCGAGGAGTTGGGCGCAGAGGCAAGCAGCTGTATAAGCGAGCTCCCAAATCTCCTTTTATCCACACGCTGATGACGTCGGCAGTTTGGCCGACGAAAGCTAAGTGACTTTTATTGGCAGGCTTGTTTGTATTAAACAGCCCTGTTTATTCTTATCCTGGTGTTCGTTTTTCTTTTCAATTGTGTTAATATGCATATTCCCAGGATTTGCATTTTTAATGTTATAAAAGACACACACACACACACACACATATTATGTATATGTATATGTCTCTCTGTCTCTGTCTCTCTCTCTCCCTCCCTCTCTCTTTCTGCCCTTGGTCTGCCAGTCCTCTTCCCCCACTCAGTGTGTGTGTGTGTGTGTGTGTGAGAGAGAGAGAGAGAGAGACAGAGAGAGAGGGGGGGCACTTGCGCTTCCCTTCTCTCTCTCCCTCCCTCTCCCTTTCTCTCTCTGCCCTTGGTCTGCCAGTCCTCTTCCCCCACTCAGTGTGTTTGTGTGTGTGTGTGTGAGAGAGAGAGAGCGAGAGGGAGAGAGAGACAGAGAGAGGCACTTGCGCTTCCCCCCCCTCTCTCTCTTCCCACTGGCGCTTCTCTCCTGCCCTTGCTGCATCTCCGTGGAGGAAAGCGAGCTGAATAAGAATGTCTGCGGTGTGTCAGCTTGTCAGAGAACAAGCCGGCTGGCTGGCCAAGTGAGGAGAGAGAGAACGAAAGGCAGACGGGGAGGGCTCCCCCCTCCCTCTCCAAGGCAAGCTGCCCTCTCCATCCTGCGCCCCCTCCCCCAAAGAGTTTGGCTGGCAGAGTCTGTCGATTGCCGCTCTTCCTCCTCCTCTTCCTCCTCGTCCTCGTCTCCCACATTCCGGCTTGAGCACAGAGTTTGCGCCAGAAGAAGAAGAAGAAACGGGACGCTTCCCCCCACCCGCTGTTTCTCTTCCTCTCTTCCTTCTCCCATCACTTCTTTGGCGCGAGTTTGCTCGGAACCCAGCCAGATTTGAGCATCTTGGATTCCAACTCTTCCTCCCACACACCCCGCCCCCACACATCCCTTCTTCCTCCCCCAACCCCCTCCCCCCACCCTGACACCGGCACTGCCCACCCCCTTTTTCCCGTCCTTCCTGTGAGTGTGCGGGGGCATGGCTAGCTTGAGATGGGACTGGCATGGAAGGCAATGCCGCCATCGCCACTGCCACGAAGAGGGTAGCAGCCCTGGCACCCGGGCGCAGCAGCCGGAGGGGTGGCTGAGCGCCCCCCACGCCCCTATTAAGCTCTCCCCTCCCTCTCTCCCTCCCTGACCCCAGGAATGTCCCCCCTTCCCCATTACTCTGAGCGCCGTTGCGAAGCTTTGGTGCAATTGCGAGGGGGGCAAGCGAGGGGGCTGCAAGAGTGTCAAGGCACAAACCCTGCGCGGTGCCAGGCTTGGGGGTTTTTTTTGAACGTGGCATAAAATCAGGGGGCGATGTCCCGGAAGGGTGCCTGAGAGCCTGGGCAGGCAGCGAGGTTGCGATCATGCTCAGAGAGAGAGAGACAGAGACAGAGAGACACAGACAGAGCCACTTGCGCTTCCTCTCTCTCTCTCTCTCTCTCTCTCTTCCCACCGGTGCTTCTCTCCTGCCCTTGCTGCGTCTCTGTGGAGGAAAGCGAGCCGAATAAGAATGTCCGCGGTGTGTCAGCTTGCCAGAGAACAAGCCGGCCAGTTGGCCAAGTGAGGAGAGAGAGAGAGAACGAAAGGCAGATGGGGAGGGCTCCCCATTCCCTCTCCAAGGCAAGCTGCCCTCTCCATCTTGCGCCCCCTCCCCCAAAGAGATTGGCTGGCAGAGTTTGTTGATCTCCGCGCTTCCTCCTCCTCCTCGTCCCCCCCCCATTCCAGCTTGAGCACAGAGTTTGCGCCAGAAGAAGAAGAAGAAACGGGGCACTTCCCCCCACCCGCTGTTTCTCTTCCTCTCTTCCTTCTCCCATCACTTCTTTGGCGCACGTTTGCTAGGAGCCCAGCCAGATTTGAGCATCTTGGATTCCGACTCTTCCTCCCACACCCCCACCCTCCCACATCCCTTCTTCCTCCCCCAACCCCCTCCCCCCACCCCAACACTGCCCACCCCCTTTTTCCCGTCCTTCCCGTGAGCGTGCGGGGGCGTGCCTAGCTTGCGATGGGGTGTGATGGGGTGGCACTCAGCCGCAGGGGTGGCTGAGTTCCCCCTGTGCCCCTATTAAGCTCTCCCCTCCCTCCCTGACCCCAGGAACGTCCCCCCTTCCCCATTACTCTGAGCGCCATTGCGAAGCTTCGGTGCAATTGCGAGGGGGGCAAGGGAGGGAACTGCGAGAGTGTCAAGGCACAAACCCTGTGCGGTGCCAGGCTTGGGGGTTTTTTTGAACGTGGCATAAAATCAGGGGGACGGTGTCCTGGAAGGGGCCTGAGAGCCTGGGCAGGCAGCGAGCTTGCGATCACACTCATAGAGAGAGAGAGACAGAGACACAGACAGAGAGAGACAGAGAGAGGCACTTGCATTTCCCTTCTCCCTCTCCCTCTCTCTCTCTCTCTCTCTCTCTCTCCCCCCCCCCCGATCTTCTGCTCACCTCACATTCTTCTCCGACAAGCTGACTGGGCTGGGTTTAAATTGGCTCTCCTCTCCTGCCCTTGCTGTGTCTCCCTCTTCCTTCCCGGCACGCCTTCCCGGCCAGCGGGGCCAACGGTAGCGCCGGCTGGGGATCGCAGAGGCTGTGCTCCCTCTGGGCCGCAGCTTGCGGGAGGGCTGGCCCACTCAGCGGAGGCTCCGGTAGGCCGCTCCCAGGGGGGATCCCGGGGCTGCCCCGCGCAGCTCCCCGGCCACATGCGCCTCAGACGGAGCCAGCCCGGGAAAGGGACTTCCTGGCTGCGCTTCTCCCAGGGTGTGGGGTGCTCGGGCGCAGGGCCAATCAGGAGGCCCACGAGGGGGCAAGTCCGCATGAAGAGAGAGAGAGAGAGAGAGAAGGGAAGCGCAAGTGCCTCTCTCTGTCTCTGTCTCTCTCTCTGCAAATGGCGGAGGAGGACTGGGAGCCGCAGGAGAAGGCTGAAAGAGCCGCATGCGGCTCCAGAGCCACGGTTTGTCAACCCGTGGTCTAGCATCAGAGTGATACTCTGTCTCACCTTCTTTGGCAGACTGTCTGAGTCCACAGATAGCAACTGCAGGGGAAGGGCTGTTGCCAAAGATGTGTACTTTCATACGGTACTCTATGAAATCTTTGGAGGGATCGTTGTCCCTGAACCAAAGAAATCTTAAGAAATTTCTCTGTTCCTCTCTAATGAGGAAGCAATGGAACATCTGTTGGATGTTGGCTATGAAGGCAACAGAGTCTCTGCGAAAGTGCAAGAGCACTCCTAGAAGTTTGTTATTGAGGTCTGGACCTGACAGGAGAACATCATTTAAGGAGACACCTTCAAATTTGGCACTAGAGTTAAATACTACTCTAATCTGACCTGGCTTTTTAGGGTGCTATACTCCAAATAGTGGTAGGTACCAGCAATCCTCGTAGTCTTTAAGAGGGGAAGCTACTTCTGCATGACCATTCTCAAAGATTTTCTCCATGAAAGAAAAGAAGTGGTCTCTCATTTCTGGCTTTCTTTGGAAATTATGTTTAAGGGAAGAGAAACACTTCAGTACTTGTTCTCTATTGTTAGGTAGGTGTTGCCTCTGTGATCTGAAGGGATGAGGGGCGACCCAGCTGTTAGTATCATCTTTGACTAATCCCTGTTCCATCATTTCTAAAAAGAGTTTATCCTCAATAGACATTGCCACCTGATTGTAATATTTTGTCTTGTGAAAATATTTTGTTTTGTCTTTGGTCACTGTCACAGGCGAGCTTGTCACTAAAGGAGCCTATGAAGGGACAAGGCAAATGGGTGATGTATCGCAATTACTTTAAGAGGAAGTGGTTCTGGCATGGCTGAAAAATAGAAGGAAATCCATTCTCTAATGTGGTTGTAAGCATGCTGTTAATAGGGGTTGGTTTGTGCATGCTCCCTAGATCAGCGGTTCTCAACCTGTGGGTCGCGACCCTTTTGGGGGTCGCACGAGCCTTTCACAGGGGTCGTCTAAGACCATCGGAAAACACATATTTCCAATGGTCTTAGGCAGGGCTTGTCAACCGCCTTCTCTCCCCCCCCGCGGCGGCGCCTCCCTCCCCCCCCTCCGCTCCACCTCACTTGTTTGTGGAAAATATGCTGCTTGGCGGCAGTCTGCACAAACTCTACCAAATGTGCCCTGCAGGGGGTGCATGAAGAGCGCAGGCACAGAGCAAGGCCCCGCCCTCCCCAGGGACTCATTGTGCAGCAACCAGATTGACTTCTTCTCGTGCACGCAGCTCAGCGAAGGGGAGGTTGCTGCAGCACCCAACTCCTGCAGCCGTCAGCTGGCGACCCCCGAACTTGTGCTTGTCAGCCAGGAGGTCTGGCGACGGCCGCCGGTCTCCTTTGCCACCCCGCCCGTCCTCCCCCGCCCGTTCATGTCGAGCCCGCCAGGGCTCGACAGGGAGAGAGGGAGGGAAGGAGGAAGGGACTCCTCCTCCTCTCCTAAGGTTCAAAGCACGATCGGCTTTCCAAGGGCGCCACAATCCTCACGAAAGCGGTGGGGGGGGAGAAGCAAAGGGGGCGAGAAAGCTCGCGGCGGGCTCGAAGGAGCACCTGTCAGTGTTGGTGACGAGAAATTCCCCACAAACCCAGGGAAGGGGTGGAGAAAAGGAGCCCCCTTTGGGAGGAAACTGCCACCTTCTTCTCCTTGGCTTTGCACTCTTCTGTTCCTCGGCAGCCGGGCTGCCAAGCCTCTGCTGGCTGGAACTTCCTTTCCTTCCCTCCCTCTGGGTCTCTTCCTCCTTCCTTCCCTCTCCCATTGTCCCTTCCTTCCTTCCTTCCTTTCCTTCGCCTCCCTCTTTGTCCCTCCTTCCCTCCCTCTTTCCCCTTGTCCCTTCCGTCCTTCCTTCCTTCCCTGTTGTCCAGGATCGGGGCGAGCCTCTACAGCTGATCCGCGCTTCTGCAGAGCAGCACAGAAGCAGATCAGCTGTAGCAGCTCTCCTTGGCTCCTGCCCAGCAAACTTGCTCGAACTTTGCTGGAAAACATGCCGCTTGCTAATTTAGCAGAAGCGCGAATCAGCTGTAGCCCGGCGCTGATCCTGGCGCTTCTGCTAACTTAGCAAGCGGCATGTTTTCCGGCGAAGCCGAGCAAGTGAGCTGGGCGGAGCTCTCCTCTGCCTCTGCCTGTGCACAGGCAGGTTTGGCATGTCGCCATGGCCACCGGCAGCAAAG
>NW_015390811.1:56250-65516 GCF_001527695.2 Protobothrops mucrosquamatus | reverse complement strand
GAAGGAAGGGACAATGGGAGAGGGAGGGAAGGAGGAAGAGACTAAGAGGGAGGTGAAGGAAAGGAAGAAAAGAAGGAAGGAAGGGACAAGGGGAGAGAAGGGAGGGAAGGAAGGCAGGCACCCACCCCAGTCCCATCCCAGAGACCCACAGATTCACCCCCACAGGCACTCTGCAACCTGAGTGATCAGCTGGCCACGCCCCCTGGCCATTGATCACGTGACCCTGGGACACTGTGAACCTCATAAGTATGAATCAGGTGTCAAGCATCCGAATGTAAATCACATGACCCTGGGGATGCTGCAACAATCATAAGTGTGAAAAATGATCATAATTCGCTTTTTCAGTGCTGTTGTAACTTCAAACAGTCACTAAGCGAATTGTTGTAAGTCGAGGACTACCTATACTTTCCCATTTTTTCCTTTTTTTTTTTGGTCAAGTTTTTGATACCCCCTGGTCAGCTGGATGGGGGGGGGGTCACCACAACATGAGGAACTGTATTAAAGGGTCGCGGCATTAGGAAGGTTGAGAACCACTGGCCTAGGGAGAGATATCTTATCAGCCCACAAAGTGAGAGTGTAGATCAATGGTCCACATGCCAGAGAACAACAACAGTATATACACAAATTATATGCTGGGGGTATGACAACCAAATTGACCCCCATATCTGTTAACTGTAAAAAAAACCCTGTTATCTAGTAGCCCCCAAAATAAGCTAATCTTCAAGTCTCCATTAACAGTCTGTTATTTTATTAAACTCACAGAAACTCCATGGACGGCTTACATTCGCTTATAAACTCCATTGTCTCTAAACTACAGCTAATTTCACCATCTCTGCCAACTCACGCAGTTCCAGTTGGTCATCTTTCATCCATTTTGTAATTTCTGTTAAAATTAAATCTTTTATAGTAATACCTTTTCCCACATTGTCTGATAAGCCTCTTTGCAGGTGAAACTCTTTCTCCATCTCTTTTTCCACATTTTCTGATAGGCCTCTAATTCTCAAGTAAAACTTTAATCCCATATGCATATCTAACATCTCTCTTGTATGTGTATTCATGTCATCTTCTTTCAGTTGGTTTGAGGGGGATCTCAAGCATGGTTTTATTTCACTTTTTAGAATATGCAGGAAGGTAAGGGAATCTTACACTGGTAAGGAGTGATTAAGATTAGTGAATCTTAAAGACTTAATTTCAGAGGATGGTGTAGGAAAGCCCCAGTATTCCTTTATTCATAGGTTTACACAGAATTACCATATCTGGGATGCAAAACTGCAGATGACCACTAGGTGGAAGCAAGAGGAAAGGAAAATGGTAATCCTCTGCTGCCATCTAGGACCTGCCTGGATCTAAGAGCCCAGATATGGTGGCTCTATTATTTGATTTAATACTTAAGACTTAATTAGAAAGTCTTGGGGAGATTGTAATTTCTGAAAAGACTTCTTTTTTCATTGGTAAGCATGTAATGGGGAAGGGAGGACTCTATGTTTTTATCTCACCTACCCACTATGAACACAAAATAATTAAAAAGTGTGAAAGAGTAAACAAAATTATGAATTTATGGCTAAGAAAACTACTGTTCTAAAGCATGGTTACTCCAGGGACTGCTGAAAGATGTGACGTAGGCCTTGCCTTTGGATGCAGTTCCCATGGCAACAAATTCCAGTAATAAAGAGGTTATTCACATTTACAGTAGTTGGATAAAAAAAATGCTTATGCTGCTAACTAGACCTATGTGTAACTAGAAGGGCTGGAAATACTTTGTGGGACAAATGAGGCTGTTGCCATGCTGATGGAAGGCTCAGAAATGGTGGAGGTTGGGCTAAATCATAAAATAACCAACCAACATAGAGCATTACCATAAAAATAACAAAAACAGAATGTAAGAGAGTTAGCACACTGAATGAACATCACTGGAACACTCTAGAAAAGCTCAGTGTTTAACAGCAGTCAGGCCCCAAGAACCAAGAAAGACACACAGAATTACTTCTGAGCAGTTTCCTTTATTGTTTCTCACCTATAGACAGCAATCTTGCCAAACTAAACCAACTACATATATCATTAAAGATATACTGAGAATTGCTAGGGGGGAGCCTTCTTAACTTTCTCCCAACCAACTCTCTCTAAACCAGGGGTGTCAAACTCACAACATCACGTGATGTGTCGTGACATATCGTGACTTTTTTTCCATTGCCGGCAATAGGGTGGGTGTGGTTTCGCCATGACGCATCTGGCCCACAGGCTGGCAGTTTGACACCCCTGCTCTAAACCAGGGGAAAAGTTGGCCACCATGCGCATGGTGAACACCATGTAATTACTCACCGTCCACCATGCGTCGGGACGGATCGGTTCACATCACCCCCTCCCTTTCTCGGTCGTGTCCGTTCCTGAATGTCACTCTCTCAGGAGACCTCGACGTTTCCGGGGTCCGAGTGAAGACCGAGTGGGAGGGGGTACTCTTTCCTCCAGGGGGGCGGAGAAAGGAGAGGCTATAAAAGGAGGCAGTTTGGGCAGGAGAGGGAGAGAGAAAAAAAGCAGCAGCCTTGGGAGGAGGTGGAGTCAGCTGCACAGCAGCAGCAGAAGAAGAAGAAGAAGAAGAAGAAGAAGGAGGAGGAGGAGGAGGAGGAGGAGGAGGAGGAGGAGGAGGAGGAGCGCCATGAGCCGATCTACAACTGCTGTGGCAGCCACCTGTGCTGGCAGCAGCAAACAGGCAAGAAATGCAGTGGGGAGGGGTCGCCCTCCAAGAGGAATGAAAAAAGGCAACAATGGCTGGAGGTGAGGCACGAGGGAGGGAGATGGAGAGTGGAAGGATTCTTATGTGCTTTTGTGACTTTGAAGTTCTGGGATTTGTGCAATGTGGGCTTTGTGTTCTTAAGGAGTGTTTGGCAATTTCTATTTGGCTGATGGCTGATGTCTCCTGTTAGCTTCTATTGCTCTGCTGTTGTTAGCTATAAGTTGTGCTGCAAGGGATTTTGAAGTATTTTTCTCCTGAATGGATTTTGCCTGTAGCATTCCTTTACTTATGAATAGAGCCATTTGGGGAGGCTGCCTTAGCCGGCAGCCAGTACTTACATTTTTTTTCTTCCTTAAGTGCCAGCTGTGCTCCTTACTTTCCTTTCTAGCCAGTAGCTAATTCTTAAAGGGGAATGTGCCTTTTTAAGCTAGTTCACTCAGCAGCTTGTCTTTTCTGTCTCTGGAGGCCTTTCCTTGTTTGATCAATATATGGAAGAGGGAAAATATGGGGAGGGGGGGTTCAAATTCTTCCTTCAGAAGGAGATGGGAATGAGAAAAAGGGAGGCAGGGAAGGGAGGGAGGAAAGGAAGTCCCGCCTTAGCACTTGGCCACCAGCAGCTCTGCCATTGACTTTGCTTGTCAAAAGGTTGCAGAAGGGGATCACATGACCCTGGAACACTGTGACCATTTATATAAATAAAAATGTAAATGTTCGTTTGTTCAAAATCTTAAATCTCTGAAAGTTCTTTACCGATTGCTTTGAAATTTTGACACAACGTTGCATTCGAATACGCGCGTGTTTTTATATACCTACTATTATATAGATGTCACACTTGTGACAGGTAAAAACATGATATATTACAAACGTGCGCTTTCTCTTTTCTTTCTTTTCCATTTAACCAGACTGAGCCACAGCAATGCATGGCTGGGTACAGCTAGTTATAAATATGAATCAGTTGCCAAGCATCCAAATATAAATCATATGACCCTGGGCATGCTGCAATGGTCATAAGTGTGAAAAATGGTCATAAGTCATTTCAGTGCAATTGCAACTTTGAACAGGTGTTTTTTTTTGGTCAAGTTTTTGACACCTTGCTAGGTGGTACTCGAATATTGCCGTATCCTAAAAGTGGTACAATCGGTAAAAAGGTTGAAAAGCCCTGCTCTAAACTTTGCTGCCTCTTGGCCTTCTGGAATGCAGCCCCTCCCTCCTTGGAATCCAGACTACTGTCATGGTTCCAACAGATGAAACTCTTCAAAAGAACTTCGAGGCATTGTTTACCTTAAAGAATATTTTATTCGAGAAACAAAGTATCGGCACTACATAGTCGAAAACAAAAACTAAATTCCCCTCCCCTGGACACATTCCCCCTCCCAGCATCAACTAACTCTAAAAGCAATAGAGAAAAATGGCTGCATTTCCATCTGTTGTCAAAGCAAGAACATCCGATGTTAGCAGCGTTGACAACTACATTCTACCACAACAACCTACTGAAAGCCTTCAGGGAGGGGGCTAGCTTGATCTTTGCAGAGTTTATTCCACAGCACTGTCACTGCCTCTGAAGTTTTGGTTCCCCTTATCTCCTAGAAGTTTGAGACCACAATGAGTTTCTCCTCAATACTTTAGTAGGGCAGAAGAAGGCAGTCCTGTGAGTACAGGGCATGGGTAGGGTGTCAGTGGTGCAGCTGCCATCTTGATATTTTTTTACATCGTGGCAGTTTTAAAACCTGGCAGTTGGTTTCAACTGTAGTGACCCCTAGCATTTGCTCACATTGGGAATGGCTTTACCCACAAACTGAATCAAAATAATCAATGCATTGGTTTTCAGTTGTTACAGAAAACAGCTGTCTTAAAGTAAAACCTGAATATAGGATTGGTTGCAGTGGACTTTGATTTCATCTGACTGTGATAATTGGAAATGTCTATGCTTACCTTTTGAATGCATATCACACACTGCCCCAGCATGATATTTTCTAGATATTTTGGTTTACTATACCTACCACCCCTTGCCAGCATTGGCTGTGTTGTCTGGGAACTATAGTTCAATACTTCTGGAGGGTACCAGATTTGAGGAAGGGTGAATACCATTTGCCCTTTCCTTATTCTATTAAATGTTTAATTCTGCCTAAATGAGTCTGCTAGTTCCCCTAGCTGCCTCTTATTCCTAAACCCATTTTGCAGAGCAGCTGTATGCCTCCATTACTTTCTCTTAAAAAATCTTTTATATTTTAGCCCAATTTTTAAATGTCATGCTGCGTTGAAAATGAATGTAAATAGTTATGACTATTTATGAACATTATTCCTCCCCATTTTACTATATTCAGCCCTTCCTGTCACAAAATGTAGACCTGGGATGAAAAACCTGTGGCTGTAGTAATCAGTGCTCAGTCATTGCATGGTGCAAATATGGCTGACCGCCTTTGCAGCGTTTATTCTTTATATACAGGTTTCAAAGCAGCAAAAGTTTAACATGGCATCAGCATAGTAACAGCATTTCTATTGGTGAAACCCCTTGCCAATCATTAAGGATAGAAAGCCAGAGGCCCAAAACAGGGGGCAGTTGGCTGTAGCATCCTGTTGTTGTAGGCTAGCTGATATCAGGCAGGTGAGGTCATTGTATTAGCCTGGGTAGTTTCCCACATTGCCATGGTAATGCAGAGATAAAGAGCTAATGCAGAGAGAAGAGGCATGCAGGTGTTGGAGGGGCAGTTTGCTTCTCACAGCTACCTGTCCCCCACCGCTACACTGTGGCTCTCCAGATATTCTTGAATTGTGTCTCCCATCTCTCATAACTCAGCATGTTTGGTGGAGCTACTGGAAATTGTAATTCAGCAATATCTGGAAGAGCACTAATTTATTATCCATGTTCATTGTTTTGAAAACCAACATTGTTCACTAATAGCATTAAACTGCTATCTATGTGTTGTTAAGTGTTACTGTATTGCAGTTTCATCTGGATCTAGTTCATAGGTATTTTGGGTCTAGTCTGATTGAGAGATGAAGAGATTTATACTTCAAAACATCCAGAATCATCATATTAGGGAATATGTATAGATGTTAGATGTGTAACACTGGAAAAACACATGCTTCCTGCTGGTCTGGAGCTAACTACATCTGTTACAAGACTTGTTGATCAAAAGGTTCTGGAGCCTAATTACATATAAATATATAGTAATTATTGTCCCAGATCCACCTTGATCCACTGACTTAATTGGAACTGGAATCTTGTCCCCAAGAAGGTGAAATTCAGAGCCAAATAGACTTGAATCAGTGTCTATGTTCACTCCAGCTCCTGCCAGGGACATGAAAGGAGCCCCCAACTGGATGTCCCCCAGGTAATGGTGATGTCACTGGGTAATCCTTTCAACCTGGAATGCTTTTGACATGAGTGCAGTGCAGTGCAGTCCCAGAAACAGTAGGAGTATTAGTGTCAAACACTGTAGAAGTGGATGATGTACTATATTGCTATTGGGTAACAAAGTAGGAAGGAACGTTAAAAAAAACAGATGAAATACTGTAGGCAGAAAAGAAGTAGAACATAGACGCTTTAGAAATAGAATGAAACTGGAATGTCCCATACCAGTTGCATTTTTGCTACATTTCTAACTGAACTGGATTTAGCACTATGACTACCAAGGAAGATTAGAAAGAATGATGAAAAATAAATAAAATATACAAATCATAGGGTAGTGGGAGGAAGATTTGTATCCTAACATGTACTTTTCTATGTTCTCCTACAGAGGTGGTGATCAAAGTCCAAGTGTATGAAAATGGCAATTTATCCCCACTTTCCCAAGCAGCTGTGGAAGTGCATGGCAACCAAACATCTTTGGCTTCAGGCACCACTGATCATGAGGGTATCAGTATGTTCCCCATCAGCTATCACTTGGGCACCTGGGTCCTTGTCATGGCCTCCAAGCGTGGCTTTCTTACAAATTCTGTTCCTTGGCATGTCAACAAACTACCACGTAAGTGTTGTCAACCATTGGTTGAAAGAACCTGGTGATTGGGAAATTACAGAGGCCTGGGTGTGTGGTGGACACCTCATGGGTAGATAATAAAAGATACATCTATTATCAAGACACTTTCCGTTGTTGCAAGAAAATCCAGACACTATGAAGTTTAGTAAGTAGAATAAGAAAGTAGCATATTTTTCTTTAATAGTACTTAATATTCTGCAGATATTTTAAGCAACCCTTTCTTGGAGACAATGGCATCATCCTGGAACTTTGGCCAGTTTTTGGCCAGTCCTCTAATCATCTTTGTTGCTTTTTTCTGCACTCTCTCCAGAGTCTCTACATCTTTTTTATAATATGGTGACCAAAACTAGATGCAACATTCTAAGTGTGGTACTAAAGTGGTACTAATACTTCATAAGATCTTGATTCTATCCTTCTGTTAATGCAACCTAGGATTGCATTGGCTTTGGGGGCTGCTGCCGCACATTGCTGGTTCATATTTAAGTGATTGTCCACTCTAGAGCAGACAGGTGTTCTCTTACCATTTTCTTGCTTATTTTAATTTGTATTCCTGGTCTCTTTTACAGCAGGGCTTTTCAACCTTTTTACTAATTGTACCACTTTTAGGATATTCGAGTACCACCTAGCAAGGTGTCAAAAACTTGATGACCAGGACTTCCGGTTGGCTCGGCGGCTGCCGAAGGAGGTTGTTTGACAGCCTCCCGTCCGGGACTGTGTAAAAATCGCCAAAACAGCGCGTATCAGCTGTTTGGCAGTTTGAAACTTCTCTCCGGGCAAAGGAGAGAAGGAGAGCTTACTCTGGAGTAGGAGTCGAGTTCCCTAGTCTCCCTGGGTGTTTCCAGCGAGGCGAAGGTGAGAACTCCTCCGGAGCTCAGAGTTCCTCCGCAGATCGGGACGTCTTCGCTATTAGCGAAGCCAGACGCCGTCTCCACCTCTGATGTTTTTTCTGAATTTATTTGTGAGTACTTTCAACAGACGGCGCTAACTAGGAAACTTGGATTTTTTATAAATAAATTAAAACTGTGACTCAGAAGATTAAGTACTCTTCTCAAATGATTGAAAATCGAAAGTTAACTTTTGGAGGAAAAAAAAATGGCTACGGCTTAGCCACTTCTTTGTTCTAAAGAGACACTTTCACTTTCCTTCCGGTTGGGGATTGCTACATTGTAAAGATTGTAAAGAACTCTCAAAAAATAAGGAAAAATTAAAGTAAAATCTGTCTGATTTCCAGCTGCCTTGGATTTTATATTAAGACTTTTCTTAAATTTAAGAATGGCTTCTAAATGAGGTGTAGTCCCTGCACCACTTAAATCAGCTGTTTCCTCTCCAGCTGTACAAACTACGCAACAGAGAGCTAAAACTCCTCCACCCTCCTCACCACCTTATATTACTTTAAAGGACTTGCAGGATTCTTTGATGCAGATGCAGACGCAGATGTCCAAACAAATTGTACAACAAATGAGAGTGGAGACAGAAGAGCTTCTTGTTAAAAAGAATGATGAACTTTGTGAAAGTATGTCTCAAATCTTTCAGGGCTTTGCTTTTCACATGGATCGTATAGAGAATCGTGTGGAGGAAGTGGGAGAAAAAATGGAAGGGATGGAGGAGAGAATGGAAAAAGTAGAAGAGAGTATAGAGATTACTCAAAATGATGTTGTGATGTCACAATTCAGAGAGATGGAACATGCAATAAGAATTAGAGGCCTTCAAGAAAACGTACAGGAGAAATTGAGAGAAGAGGTATCAGCTGCCCTAGCGTTGGTCTTAGACTGCGACCCTGAAATTATCTATGGAGAGATTGAAAAAATATTTAGAGTCAATTCATGGGTTGCACGTCAGAGAAAACAGCCTAGGGATGTTGTTGTTTATTTTTCTAGAAAAGTACGTCGAAATGAAATTATACAGGCCTTCTACCAACAGAGATTTCAGATTGCTGCTCAAGATATTATACTTTTGAAAGAAATACCTTCAAAGATTTTTAAAAAAAGAAAGGAGTTTGCTTTCTTGGCCCAGGAGTTGAAGAAGCAGCAAATACCTTTTAGATGGGAAATACCAGTTGGAATGGTCTTTACATTTGCTGGGAACCGTTATAGACTCAACACATTACAGAAGGCAAGAAATTTTTATCTAACGGTTCTGAAAGCTGATTCATCTTCTATATCACCAGCTAAAGGAACAGAAGAAGGAGTAGAACAACTGATTGTGGATTTACCTGGAGCTATGTCGCTATCTGCAGGAGATTTTCAGAATTTACAAGTGTTGGAGGCAAAACAGGATCCAAAAGATCAGAGAATGACACGTGCGGCTCATAGGCGCAAGGAAAGAGAGCAACAGAAAGAGGCTATACCCCAAACATGTTCAACTACTTCGGAGCCAGTGGGAGGGGCCAGACCTAAAAGATCTGTTACAATGGATCTTCAAGGGATGATTCAGAAGCTCCAAAAACCAAAGGATGGTTAAGTTAATATCTTTAAATGTTAATGGATTGAATTCACCACAAAAAAGGAGAAAAATATTTTATTATTTGAAGCAGCATAAGAATGATATTATATGTC
>NW_015390811.1:52644-56125 GCF_001527695.2 Protobothrops mucrosquamatus | reverse complement strand
ATCATATTTGGTGGACATGTAGGGATGTTAAAGCCTTTTGGATTAAGATTTGGTGGAATATTCAACAGATTTTTAAGAAAAAGATAAAATTTACACCGCAGTTATTTTTATTGGGTATCATGGACAATTTGGATCAAAAAGAAATGAAACTGATGTTGTATTGTATAACAGCAGCAAGGACATTAGTTGCTCAAAATTGAAAAAAAAAGATATTACCAACTATGGATGATTGGAGACAGAAAGTATCATATTTTGCAGAGATGGCAAAAATATCCGCGTACCTGAAGGATCATTCTCAGGAAAAATTTATCTCAATGTGGAGAAGATGGATAGATTATATTCAGAGAAAGTATGAATTGAAAAATTATTATGTAGCTTTTGATTAACAAAAATATGTATATTAAAAATTTTGTATGTATTTTAATGTTATTTTAGAGTCATAGCAAGTTTATACTAGTGTGTAGTAATAAGGAGTAGTTTTGAATAGATTTGGATTATTGTGTGTTTATTTCCTAGATTAGCTTTGGGAAGTCCTGGGGGGGGGGAGGGGGGAAAAGGGTAGGTTTGTATTATAGATTTATATGTATGATTTTTTAAGGAGGTGTCCGGTGGTACCCCAACTGCACAGGACGGGATGGTTGAGTGAGGAAGGGAAGTAGGAAAGAGGGAGGAAGGAGGAGTGGTGGTAGAATGGGAGGAGGAAGGAGTGGTAAGTGGAAGAGGGTGGTGCGGGAGGGGTACACCAGACACGTCTGTGAATGTTTTGTTTAGTTTTATTCTCTTTGGTTGATATTGTGATAAAAGATTTATGTTTTTGTTTTTTAAATGAAAAACAATAAAAAAAATTAAATAAAAAAAAAACAAAAAACTTGATGACCAAAAAAAAAGAAACCTGTTCAAAGTTGCAATTGCACTGAAATGACTTATGACCATTTTTCACACTTATGACCATTGCAGCATGCCCAGGGTCATGCTGACCATCATCTTTAAAGCGCTCCATGGCATCGGACCTGGATATCTTCGAGACCGCCTTCTGCCGCAGATTACCTCCCATCGGCCTGTACGCTCCCACAGAGTGGGTCTCCTCAGGGTGCCGTCGGCCAGACAGTGCCGGCTGGCGACCCCAAGGGGGAAGGCCTTCTCTGTGGGAGCTCCCACCCTCTGGAATGAACTACCCCCAGAGATCAGGGTGATCCCTGATCTCCCTTCCTTCCGCCGCGCCCTTAAGACATGGTTATTCCAGCTTGCAGGACTGGCCTAGGGGAAATTTTTAATGGGGGTTTTAAAGTAATTTTAAATTAATCAGACCAATTATTAATATTTGTTTTTAACTNAAAAGATCTGTTACAATGGATCTTCAAGGGATGATTCAGAAGCTCCAAAAACCAAAGGATGGTTAAGTTAATATCTTTAAATGTTAATGGATTGAATTCACCACAAAAAAGGAGAAAAATATTTTATTATTTGAAGCAGCATAAGAATGATATTATATGTCTACAAGAGACGCACATTACATTAAAAGATCAAAAGTATTTATTTAATCCTAAATTGGGTTTACATTTTGCGGCCTCCTCTCAAAAGAAAAAAGCGGGTGTAGTTTTTTATATTAAAAAGGAATTGATGCCAAAATTAATAGATGCTGATGCAGAAGGAAGATTTGTACTTGTGGAAACCATTTTGAATGGGAAAAATGTCTTCTTGTGGGCTTATATGCACCAAATTTATATCAACAACAAAAGCAATTTTTTACTGTTTTGCACCAAAAGATAATGCAATTGGATTATAAATCGGTTATTATGATGGGAGATTGGAATGGTGTAATAGATCCAAAAAGAGATAAAAAGACTTCAGCCAAGACTTCAATGCAAATTAAATTGCCTAAAAGTTTTTTTGCTTTACAGGAAGACTTTGAGTTAAGAGACATATGGCGTGAAAGGAATATGGGAGAAAGTGATTTCACTTTTTTTTCGGATAGGCATCAATCTTATTCCAGAATTGACTTTATTTTGATTACTACTGATTTAATGCCTAGGGTTAAGAAGGTGAAGATTTTTCCTAAGATTTTGTCGGACCATAGTCCGGTATGGATGGAGATTTTAACTGATGGAGGTAGTAGAAGGACTTGGAGGTTGAATGAGAATTTACTGAATTATGAAACAAATGTGCAGAAACTTAAGGATTACTTAAAAGAATTTTTCGCGTTGAACATGAATAAAGGCACCCCTATATCGATGGTTTGGGACGCAAGCAAAGCAGTTATGAGGGGTGCCTTAATTTCAATGAATTCTGCTTATAAGCGAAAACAGCAGCAAAATTATAAAGACATTGAGCAAGAGATAAAAATAAAAGAAAAAGCGTTCTCCTTAAATCCAATGGATAAGAGTTTAAAGGCATCTATTGTAATGCTGAAAGAACAGTATAATATGTTGCTTTCTGATCAAATTGCTATCAATCTGAAATATATGAAACATAATACATTTTGCAATGCAGATAAACCTGGAAGATGGTTAGCATATCAATTACGTAAGAAACAAAAACAAAGACTTATAGAGAAAATGAACTATAAGGGTAAAGAAGTCTTTCAACAGGATCTGATTAAAAGGGCCTTCACAGAATATTTTTCTAAATTGTATGCCTCTGAGAATATACAATCAGATGAAATAGATAATTATTTGCAACAAGCAAATTTGCCTTGTCTTTCTGAGGATCAAAAAGGATTGATGAACGGTATGATCACGTTGGAAGAGATTGCAGAGGCATTTAAACAACTGAAGGTTGGTAAGGCCCCTGGTACAGATGGGTTTACTGCAATTTATTATAAAAAACTATCGGAAGAAATGTTAGAACCCTTGAGATGTCTTTTTAATGACATTTTAATGAGGGGACAAATACCATCATCTTGGAGGTGTGCATTTATTTCACTTATACCTAAGGAGGACCAAGACACGACCCAGCCTAAAAATTATAGACCAATATCATTATTGAATACGGATTATAAGATTTTTGCAAAAATATTAGCCAATAGACTAATGCAAGTAATGAAACAGATTATTCATACGGATCAGTCTGGATTTATAAATGGAAGATATATGAAGAACAATGTTAGACAAATTGTGAATTTGTTGGAGTATTTGGATAAAAATAATCAAATCCCGGCGGCCCTTATCTTTTTGGATGCTGAAAAGGCTTTTGATAAATTGGATTGGCAATTTCTGCAGCGGTTGGTTGACAGAATGAATTTTGGGGATAGATTTTCTTCAGCATTAAAGGCTATTTATCAACTACAGTTTGCCCAAGTGATTGTTAACGGGGATTTGACAGACTCAATTAAAATTGAAAAAGGTACAAGGCAAGGCTGTCCATTATCCCCGTTATTATTTATCTTGACTTTGGAGATTTTATTAATCAAGATTCGAGAGTCTTCACTTATAAAAGGAATAACTTTGGGCAACAATGCTTATAAACTTAGAGCATTTGCTGA